>NW_025945503.1:631227-908945 GCF_000764305.2 Hyalella azteca
ATGCACCTTGGAGCGGGGGTAAATTCACCTTGGAGCGGGAGGTAAATGCACCTTGTAGCGGGAGGTAAATGCACCTTGGAGCGGGGGTAAATGCACCTTGTAGCGGGAGGTAAATGCACCTTGGAGCGGGGGTAAATGCACCTTGGAGCGGGGGGTGAATGCACCTTGGAGCGGGTGTAATTGGACTATTTGGTGGAGGCAGATACTCTGTATGGCGGGAGGTAAATGAAAATGAGCTTGTCTCGAGCAACCTCCGCTCTACCGTCCCAAGTGTATATGATAAATTGATTGATTATATTTGTTGTTTAACCGATGCATACAGCTCTAGTTTTCACAGCAGTCTATTTAGCTTGTACCTGTGCAAACGTCAGTTGTTAGACTACGAAAAGACATCGCTGTTATTTTTTAATATCAAATCAAGAAGATTGTAGATAAGTCGGCTGAAAATTATTGCTTTATTTGAGCACTGAACATAGAAGGTTATTGAAAGATTTCATGGGCTTTACCTCAGCATTTTCAAAATTCTTTTGAGTTCAATTTTTTTATCGACGAGATCAACACTTGGTTTATAACGACATCTTGTTTTTATTTACATTACCTTTGGATTTTTTCAAGACACGAACCAAGGACATAAAATCTAACCAAATATTTGAGAAATTAGATCACAATTTGTGAACAAAAATTAGTATTAAAGGTAATATACATACTTAATTCTAGTGGTGAAAATATATATGCATTTTAATGGTAAAAGTGGCAAAAGTAGCAGTACATGTTAGTTAAAATATTATATCTATACCAATGAAAAGCATTAATTCTGGGAAAATATATTGCTGAACGAATTAGTTATGAATGGAATATTTATATGAGAGTTCTCCACCAGAAAAAAACTGGCGGTTAATAAGCAACGAAGGCAAAAGCAAACACAAGAATTGGTTTAAGTTTATTCACATATTATAACATTAGTTAAAAATTGTGCTAGAGGAACTTCATTAATTATCTGAAAATTTAACAGCGATTAATAAATTATGCCACATTCCCTGCGCCGGGCGTCATTTCAATGAAAGTTAACCTCCAAAGCGTTGATGAAATTTGTGGTAGAATGTATAGTTAGTTTTCCTGGTGTTTTATCTATCGTTTTAACGTACAAGCGTTGCATTGGTGAATTAACGCTTCGCCCGTAAATAAATGTTGAGTTGAAGAAATAATTTCAATTACATCTAAAGGTAAAATGTATCCTTGGTTAGACTGTAAACATCATGTGTCTGCAGATGATGATGGGTTAAGCATATATACAGAAGCGTGCCGGAAGCCCCGAGATGTCAGGTCGTCAAAGCCAGAAACAAAGTCAGTCTTACCAACAGTTCAATAAGCGCGGCCGTTGCAGTTGAACGTACAGTCGGTCGTTGAAGGTCCAGTTCTTGGTTGTCAACAGTCGCACAGTCAATCGCCGGTGATTCATTCGATATGCTGGTAGATTCAGATGATACCTTACCGATAGGGCTAGGCATATACGTTTTGACAAACGTCAGTTCTTTAGACGATTTTGATTTTTTCTCGTTCTTCTGCTTTGGTTCCCTTTTAGCTGAGCGCGGAGATGCCGCGTTGAGCGTGCCGCTCGCAATTTGCGATTTATCGACAGCGTCAAGCGCAGCGCGATTCTCATCCTTCGATAGACACGAAAAAACAGCGTGGTTCCCTTGAATGTCACTGTCTTTGAGATCAGTGAAGTCTCCTCCGATGATATTCTTAAGAATGTCCGAGCCGCCATCGCCGTCGTCTGGCTTGGAGCCATCACAGCAATCTAGATTTTTGTACTTTTTCGACTTGCTGTCGTTCCTGGTGTTTTCTTTGGCCTCGCGCTCGTCATTAGAGAATCGTAAATTTTTCTTGGCGATGACAGGACTGCGATCAAGAGGTTCTGTTCCAGCCCTGGGACCGAGTCTGACTGGGTGCAGGCGGCGTTGCTGAGGTTCAGGGGAGTTCCTCAGAGATCTCGATTTGGCAAGAGGCTCAGTCTTTTTCTCGCCATCGACACCTTCAGCCAAACTGTAGAAAAGCGGATACTTCTGTCCAAAGGCCGGACCGGAAAGCTCTCTATGGATCACCAAAGCCGGATCCGCAAAACTTCGGATGAACTCAGCCCTCCCCTACGGACAAAAGTTATTTGAAAGAAAATAAAACCTCGGGACAAGCTTGGCACCAACAATCTCGACCACACAAACGTCGTGTGGCCTCGAGAAATATTTCTCGCTTCTTCTATTTTTGGAATTTTGACACTCATGCTATAAAATAAGTGAAACTGAAAACGAAATCTAGCAAATGCAACTGCATTATTTCAAATAATTGAAAATAATGAGAGTGAGAGTAGTAACGAAAAAGAAGGTAATTCTGGCAGTAAAAATTAAAGTTTGATACGACGCATTTAGGTGGCTATTAATTTATGATCAAATTATCTTGTAATGAGACTAACAAAACCTTCATAAAAATAAATTAACAACCCCTGCTAATACACGTAGCACGGAAATGTTTGAGACAATTGGTTTAAACATCTGGCGAGCGATGAAACTTGAGGTCAGAAATCAAATTGCATTAAATTTGAGTTGATAATCAAGAAAATAATTGCGAAAAATAAATCAAATTAAGAAGCCAATGAATGACATTAATTATTTCTAATTGACACACAAACGACGATAGCATGCAACACCAGTGAAACATTTTAAAAGTATTCAATATCACAGAAAAATTTAAAACCTATCAAATTAGGGACTACGAAGTACAGTATAAGGTGAACTGATAGCAGTCGATAAATTTTACCAGTACGGCCACATGCACAAGTCTACGGACTTCACGCTGATTATTTAATTAATTATTGCGGGATACAGCGTGATATGCGAGACGAAAACTCAAGTAAGAAATGTAATTAAAAAAGTCCATTTGTTTTTCACGAATCAACATTCATAATAAATGAGACAACTAATTCGAGTATTTGGGAGAAGGATATGATTTCAGACAGAAGTTGAAACTTTGAAGAAAATATCGCATCAAGTTTTGGTGTTAACTGAAATATCCTATTTTTTTTTCATTATGCTTGATGAATATTAACTATATTTATATTATTTATTATCATTTAATTCATATTATTCATTATATTACTCAATTCATGAACATTAACTGGAACATCTTGACTGTATAAGATGAACTAATTATTTACAAGAGATTAAAAAAACTTTGCTCGCATAGACAGATTCAAATTAGTATTTTAAAATCACTGTTTGAGCTGCACTTCTTCAATTATCAGTAGTTTAAATTAACAATGCGATTATAAAAAATATCCTGCAATTGTTCCAGAAATTCATTTTTGTCTTGATAAGGTCTCGAAATTTCAGACACGATTTTGCGTTAATAGATTAGCTCGCATCCGTAGACCAATCAAGGACGTCAACTGTACCTCCTAGCGCGTACAGTTGATCATATGTTGTACATATGATCAACTTCATGTATGTTGTAGTCTACAATCTGTACATATGTTGTAGAAAATTAAGATTAATGTCCTTGTGATTACCAAGTATTTAATGGCATCTTGTGACAAATTCAGCGAATTTCTCCTTATTGTTAGCTATGAAATTTATCATTATATTATGGTGTTAATTGAACGAATAAACACAAAACGCAGATTTCTGCTAAGGTTTTGACGCTGATGCGACCTAAAACTAATATTTATGTAGCATAATAGAGATGTTATAGCGCTCATAAAGATGAATTATTATAAAAAACTATTTATTTGAAGCAGATAGCACGATTTGAAACGTAACCGAAACGTGAATTCAACTAATGGAAAAAATTTAAAATATCGAGTCTGTATTTTATTTAGAGTTGAAGGTAACTTAATGGGAAAACCTTTTGAACAGAAAATAACACGAGTCGTGATTGAAGTGAAATAATATAATGATTTCAGAAAACATTTCAAATTTGCGTTAACGGAGCACGACATTCTATCCTCTGACACAAACATTCCCCTAAAACAAAATGAATATTTAAAACAGCATCTAAGTTTAAAATGTTCCCTTGCAGGTTCATCCCAAAAGTAAATCCAATTACTCAGGAAAAGAAGACAACCTCCGGTGGGAGAAAACTCGGAACAACGGAAGATAACATCACAAATTCACGCGGATAAACATAAAGGCAAAGTAAAGACACATGTTACTACAAAGATACGTAGACCATGCAGACTATAGACTATAATACCAGTAAAGAGACTATAAATACACAGATTGAAGTGCAGAGAACTAGAGGAAACTACCTTCTTGTGAACGCGTCTCCTGAGAGAACGGAACATCATCCCTCATAGCGACAGCTGCTCTACAGTCGCCCCAGTGAGCGTCGGCACCGCGCATGCGCAGCAGCAGTTCAGCGAACTCCAGTCCATGCCGGGCACTTCGGTACGTTGATTCGTACCAGTAGGTACAATTAGCGTACTTTGGTACTTAGATTAGTACTAGTGTGAACTTTTAACGTACTTCGGTACGTTGATTCGTACCAGTACGAACAATTAGCGTACTTTGGTACTTAGATTAGTACTAGTGTGAACTTTTAAAGTACTTTGATCCGTGGATTCGTACCAGTACGAACAATTAGTGTACTTTGATCCGTGGATTCGTACCAGTACGAACAATTAGCGTACTTTGGTACTTAGATTAGTACTACTGTGAACTATTAAAGTAATTGGGTAGGTAGATTCGTATTAGTGCGAATTATTAACGTACTTTGGTAAGGAGATCAACACTTGCACGATTTATTAGCGTAATTTGGTAGATAGATAAGTGCTAATGAGATTGATTAACGTACACACCTTAGGAACACTTTATAGGACTAGTTGGAAAATTTGGCGTATTTCGAATATTAGTTCCAGTCCACACGATTATTGTGATTTAGTATAAAGATTAGTTCCAGTCCGCACGAATATTGTGATTTGGTATACAGAATAGTACCAGTCCAAATTATTGATGCGTGCTTTAGTACAGAGATTCGTAACACCCTGAATAAGGACGGTACATTTGGCACTAAAACTGGCACTCAAAGTCCAAGCTTCCTCAAAGTCCTTAATTGTTGATCACTCCAAACGAACCATCACTCACTTGCAATATAGTTCACATAGATAGATAGTTCACACAGATAGATATTTTTCATAGATTTATATGCAATATCTGCTTGAAAACATTCTGATTTTTTTGAAATGTTCATTCAATTTTTCAGATCGGGCTAAAAGTTCAATTTTCACACAATATTGCTCATATGTATAAATGCTGCATTGTTTCACAAGTCGTTTCCATGAGACATGTCGTGCAATAATACAGAAAATTAAAAAGCTGAAATGATTTGCCGATTCAAAATCATCGTAAAAAATTATTTATTTTGCCCTATTTGGAGCATAAATAGCCTTGTCCTATAGTCTGTATAGAGCCTTGAAATATTCAAATGCCTGTGGAGCCTAAAGATGAAAGATAAAATTATATTAGAGTAATCATGTCGCACTTTTATTTAATTTTTACCACCAAACCTGATTATAAAAAGTGTAAATAAAAGATATAATTAAAACTGAATAATTATGCACAATACACCAATATCATTGATTAGTTTTTCGAACACACTTGAGCCATAAATGAAACGTAAAGCGCAGCAATATAGAACGTAAATTTCAGTCATTGACCACATAACTCCGATACTGTTAACAAAGAAAATAATTATTTGGGTGAATTTCAATCTGATAGCAATCTTAAGACAGTTTTAATGACGAATTAAAAACAGATCACTACGCTTCTAAATCTATCTTTCGTATAATACTTCGGCAACGCCGAAACGAATAGTATACCATCAGGAAATAGGCATGCGTTTTCTGTTAAACCATAGTTTTCTTTCCGAAGGGTATAGAAAACGATTGTTTTATTAAGGAGACTTGAGAAGCTGTCACATTTGTCACTGACGACAGGCGGTATTGCTTTTTGAGGCGAAGGCAGCTAGATACTCTACCAAATAAACTCCTAGTGAACTTCCCACGATTCTAGCGACAGATTCACATCAGACTTCGCTAACGGTAACTAGCGGGCAAGCTTTTCGCGTATTTTCGTTGGCGCGGCTAGTAGGCTTGCGTAGCAAGTATTATTAACAGATACATAATGGTTAATTTTTTCAGTCACGCATTCTACGATGCCCAGATAGTGATTATTATCGAATTTCTTTTTTAATTAGCAAGGTTAAGGTATTTATTAGTAGTTATAGTAGTAGTAGTAGTAGTACTGTATAATGGCTTGCTAGCGCTTCAGCTATCAAGCTATTTCGCAACGGTGGACAAAAGATAACATCGCCAGCAAGGCGGAAGGTCTCAATTATTCCAAATCTCAAATTAATCATCACCGACAAAGGGCGGAAGGTCTCAGATGTCCAGCCCGCAGCCAGATGAACCGAGAAACGATGTATCGAGAAATTGATCAGCCGAAATCAAAAAGAGTTTTTTAGTTAGAAGAGAGGACTATAATCAATGATGAATATTCAACTTCAAAATTTGGCGTGCCCAGACCCAACCAGAGTATTTTTTCAACATAATTCATTACAATATAATTTCATTACATTCATCTGATTAATAAGTACAACAGTAATTATTATTCTTTCAACAACAGGAATAATTCAGCACTCCCGAGAATATCAGCTACTGCGTGTAACTCACACGATTCTTGCGATTGGATCAAGCTATGAAAAATGGGACTGCTCAATAATTGTTGTCCTTGTCTATTGTTCAATGTTCAGATAAAAGTAGGCTTTTCAGCCTGGCATTGACGAATATCAAATATTTTTAAGCTTAAATAACTTGACTCATTACCAATCAATGCTACCACCCCACATCATTTGTCAATTCCATGTTGTTTATTTATAATTTTCATTGCTGTATGACACTTAATAATATGTAACACAGGCTCAAATTATTAATTGTATAAATTTTCCAGAGATATCTCAGTTCTGGCTAAGAATAATATTATCGCGGAATATTCTGTACACTTCACAGGACAACACATTCCTTGTACAGTTTTTCGTCTTCGGACTTCGGTCAGAAAGTCGTAACCCGGACTGGAATTTTGGAATCTCTTGGATGTCGGAGCGATGTAGGCGACCGGCCTACAAGCTGGGAGCAGATTGCCTGGCCTTCGACAAGGACATAAACCCGCGTCGATGTGGGAGCCGGGAACTGGCCATGCAATCAGAGATATAAGCGTGACTGTCCAAATCGCGATGCACTTTTTGCAATTATTTTGTATTGTATTGACCCAGTTTGGAGGAAGCTGACCGTGCCCTCAGGGATATAAGTGTGACTTTGTCCAAATAGCGACGCACTTTCTGCCCTTGTTTTGTATTGCATTGACCCAGCTTGCAGGGAGCTGGTCATGCAATCAGAGATATAAGTGTGACTTTGTCCAAATCGCGATGCACTTTTTGCAATTATTTTGTATTGTATTGACCCCGTTGGCAGGAAGCTGACCGTGCTCTCAGGGATATATGTGTGACTTTGTCCAAATCGCGATGCACTTTTTGCCCCTCCTTGGGTCACTTTGACCAAATTTGTCGCGGCTAAAAGGGTATCAGTGCTACATTCGCTCATGGTCAGAAAAGCGTGTCGTTATTTTGACAACAAGACGCATTCATTTTTCTGAGTTTGGTATCTGATTTTGAAGGAATATTCACTTATGAAATGGCAACAACTCCTCTAAGTAGCAGACAGAAATAAATTCAGTCTAATCGATATTTCATGAATTAATCCCAATCTCCGACCGTCCGTAGAAGGGAAAGAAGTTGGGAATGTCTAGCCAAAGAGAAACTATCTAAAATAATGGCCGATTTTTTTTCTATTTGTAAATTAGAAATAGCAGACTTTGAAAGCTGCATCATCCTGAAAGTGGCATAATATGCATAAAGAATGACAAATTTAGGATTATTATAGATTTCACGAATTTCCTGCCGCATTTTCAGGTACATAAACTTCTCTACGTTTTATATATTTGCTTAGAATCCTTCAATCAAGATAAATGGGATTCGTAGAATATCTTTCAAGAAGTTCGTAGCCAAGGAAAAATGTCAGCACTTCCAACAGAAAGGATCTTCAGGGAAAGACTATGGCGAGTAATTGGCGTAATGGTATTTTGATTGAAAAAGAACATGTTTCTACTGTTAGTATTTATTTGCTTCTTTCTCGTTAAAAAGCAAAAAATATATAAGTAATCCCAGTATTTTAATTCATGCCTGACCTATAGTTTGATATTTCCCTTTTTCTCGCGATAAGAAGGGAAATTACAAATAAAATGTTTAATGATCAAGAAGTACTTAATGGTCAAAATTATTTTTGTACAGTTACCAAAAACGTGGAAATTGCGCCACGTATTTTCTCCGAACATCAAAGTGAAAAACTAGATCAGAAAATGCAGTTTCGAGCACAAAAATCCGTTGTCCGTTCGAGGGGAAGGAAATGCAGTATTTCGCTCGAGACAAAAGAGGCTGCGAGAAGCAATTGCCCGGGATGTATTTTATTGAACCTTTATCCGATCTTCCGTTCCTTGGCACAAAATCCTGAAAAAATTAAAATTAAACGCTGCGCTTCCGTGGACATGAAACTGAATATGGACGCACATAACCTTTACTCGACTTTTTATCCGAGGTTAATTCGATGAAGGCACAAAGCAAGGCCGATATGATGAGCTGATATGAAATTAACCTTAAATATATACGTTGCCATCAGCCATTAGGACAACTTACATTCAAGCTCATTTTGTTACAAACAAATTTACATGCGGCAAAACACAATTTGTCTTTACTTTAGAAAGAAAAAGTAGGGAAGTCATAGGTTGTATTGAACGATGTTACCAAAGTGTGAGCAAAATTCACTGAGTGTATTATTGGAAACATTTTTTACTCGTTAGTTGAAAATTGTCACTCGTGATGAACGATAGTTTTAAAGGTTTCACCAGAGATTCACGCGCGTTGTGCTATGAATTTCTACCGTCGATTTTTAGATGTAAACTTGTCGCATTGCGCGTCAAACGCGGCCTGCGTTGGGCGAGAACCAAAATGCCAGAAGAACGGACGAGAAATAGCTTGTCAACGGCTGCTCATTAAAAGACGATGCAAGAATGAGAACTGCTAATGGACTAGAGAAGGAACATCTCGTTGATTTATGAGCCTCGATTCAAAGAAGACGCCATGCAACTCAAGTTGTAGAAAACTCATGGGCTTCTTCAAGACTTTATAGGCATGTTGGCAGTCTCGCGTGAAAATGAATGTGAACCCAGTCAAAATGGTCTTAAACCCGTATCAAATTATGTTCAACAATGAAAATACAATTCCAGAAATGCTAAGTGAAATAAATAATTGAAAAACATGGATGTAACATAAGTGTTTTGCGTGAGACACCACAAGCATTCATACGTTAAACTGAATAACAGAGATACTCTCATATTCTAGATTCATCTAGTTATCCTAGCATATATTATGCAGCAAACTTGAGTAAATAAAGCGTATATTATTCAGGAATTCTCTGAGTATATGCGGCTTTAATAAATGTTATATCACTTGTGATAATGAAAGAAAACTGTGCGCATCATAGCACTCACAACACAGGTACTATATTATCAAAATCCGTATTGCAGTGTAGATAGCAGAGTAAACTCTCTTTCTATATCTTATCGCGCTTTATACAGTGTAAAACCGTACCATGATATTACCGCGACGTTGCACCTGCGAATGAGATTACGATTTTAATGATTTCAAGAAGCTCAACGATGCTATTTGTACCGTCAAATGTAAACAATGTTTTTTATCTCATGCACTTATCTATTACGATGCATTAAGAAATGCAAGTTATGAAAGAGTTAAGCATTAAGAAATGCAACTTTGTTAAGTGATACATTGGCAATATGAAATAAGGACGGTAATTTATTTTATGAGCTAAGTAGAGGCAATCTTGAGAACAAATTCAACTCTAACGTATGAGAGAATCATCAGAATGTGGCAAGAATAAATTTTGCTAAGGCTAACAGCGATGTATTTATTTAGCCCGAAATGTATACTCTCAATTCGCTCCCTCAACAGCTAAGCTGAATAAACTGCTACTTGGCCATTTAAGATCTAAATTACCTAAAACTAAACGTAAATGTCCAGTGATTAAAAGCGTAAAGATCCTGTGTTTTATTCGACAACAAATCAGTTGTTATTTTATGTTCTTAAGAAGAACAATCGAGCTGAGTTCGTACGTTATCGCACGGAGTATTTTGGAGTTGCCATCGAAGAGCGGTCATAAATCAAGGCAGTTCTGAAAGTTGTTATTATCAGTGAGAAGTTCAGCCATTGGTTGGCATTTAAGGCTTGATTCTGACTCTGGGGCTCTCTAGAATCAAGCTCTAGGGAATATTACTTTGGCTTTAGGCCATATTTAGACACGAAGTTAAACTTGTAAACACGTTCAGAAATATGATAACTATCAATTTCAGAATGCTTCCGCACGTATATAATTTTAGTGCTGGAAATTTCGTTCAATTTTTATACCTTCTTGATTAGGTCTCGTGCTACCTGTGAAAACTGTAAAATTCTACATTGATATGCGAAAACAAATTTTCAAACAAAAACATCCACTTCATTTCCGGATGCATCGAATACTTCGAAAAAAATCTTCATATTTTTTGCCGAAAAATTGCGTGTAATTTTAACTTCATTAAAAATTGACCAACGCGTATGCTCCCAAACCATTTTATCTCAAGTGAAAACTAATTCAATATTGCAGTTGGTTTAGAACAGAATTTAATAGTACCAATTTACCTGAATTAAACTTTTTTAAATGCAGCGTGCATAAAATGTTTGAGCCACCAACCAAAAACTTTTCCGTAAAATATGAATAATTTGAGCTCGACAAAAAATTGAGCGATGTTTTTTTGACGGCTGTGCTGATTGCAAGCGAAGGCTCGCTTTTGGCGATAGTGGAATTAAACAGAAGCATTCGCGTAAAAATAAAAGACTTTTGCGTCAACAAAACTGGAAACGGTGAATATAATTTTTGGCTAAAAATTCACAAGTAATTCGTTTTGGACATGACAAGTGACGAACATAAGCAGAAATACGTGTACAGGAAAAATAACACACCCAAATTTAATTAAATAATCGTTCCCGTGTAAATTGAATAGGGGAACAGTAACGAGAAGCTAAAAATTAGAATGCAGCAATGGACTTGATTGCAGACATGAAATAAAAGATAAAGTAACAATATAAGAAATATTCCACTGCAAACAGACGAGGCAGGATTACCATATCAACACCTGTTAACGCCTATATACTGTATTTATATGACGACTATAAAGAATGTATCTTATCTAGCAGTATACATGAAGTGCTTCCGTAGCAATAAACAGTCAAGATTCAAGCTTAAAACAACGCATTAGTACGCATTAGTTTTCCAAGTTGTGATTGCAGAAAAAACTTCAATCAAGGTTTCATCACACGGGTGGAAAAGCAATGGTCGAAAGAAATTTAGAAATTTCGTCGTTTAAAAGCGAAATTTGCTAACTTTTTCACCATATTGCCTTATTGAAAAGCCGCAATGAAGGCATTTCACCCGTTCCAAAAATGTTGTCAACATTGGTACATATGAATGACAAAATTAATACTCATACCCTCTTCTACCTTCAAAGTATTTTACGCAGGTACGTGGTGGTCATTTTGCCTATGTTCTGGGAGCCACCTTTTTAATGAGAACTGCTGCAAGTGAAAGTTTTTGTCGCTTGTGATGCCCTACAACAGATTTATTGCAGATTTGTTCTCTTTTGAAGCGGTAAGCAGGCTAAATTCCAAGAGAAGTGAACTGCAACTCATCACAAAAGAAAAATTCGGAAAAATTTTGCATGAAAAAAAAAACTTACTTGTCTTTGTCTGCACACGGTAAATCTCCTTGCTATGACTTGAGATAGAAATAGCATTAACGAACGTAAATAAATCTATAGACGAATTGTTAAGCGTTTTTTCAATTAACACTAACATTTCTTGCGAAGTTTCGTCTAGGCATTAGATTTTTTCGTATGTATTGCGATTCAAGCAAACGAGTGTCATCAATTCTTGTCTATATACATACAACTAGTCAAATTGTCATTCAGGGACAAAAAAAAAATTGAACATGCAAAGGAAAAAAACTGAACAAGCAAAGGAAATGTGGTATTATTTTTTAGCAAAATATTCCAGTTCCGTGTGCTGAACATAGACCGTCACCGAGGCACAAATGTCATCGTTCGGTCTTCCACGGTCAGGATGAAGACAATTTACTACCAACATCACGACGGCAGTAAAGCGTCCATCACAAATATTGGAACTTGGGGGCTCTAAAACACTGATCAACCCTGGGGAGAAGCACAAGATTGTCATCACGTATAGAACCTTAGTGATCAATATGTGTTGTTGATATTATTGAGCATCTTGGGTCAATGTTACAGGCGCTTTGTGTAATCTAGCGTGTCGAATCTCTGCAATGATAGCTTGATGATACTAGCTATGCGGAACAACTGCAATGATAGCTTGATTATACTATGCGGAACAACTGCAATGATAGCTTGATTATACCAACTATGCGGAACAACTGCAATGATAGCTTGATGATACTATGCGGAACAACCCTATCAAAATTTTGAGTTGGTGGCCACCCTGAATTAGGAACCGCCTAGGACTCGGGGAGCACGTAAATCAGCTTAGCTTCTCTATGTCCGCTTCGGCTCAGGGTTGGAAGGGCGGCCTCTGCGGCTGTTTCTTAGCTCGGGATGACTCGGCTCGGCCTACTTTTCTCATACTCTGAGGCAGTCATGGCAGTAAATGCTCATTTTATAAAATATGCATTTATAAAGTCGGAAAGGAGATTCTGACCAGAAACACATTACGATCGTATGGCGAAGCAGACCCAGAATGACTCTGCGCCGAGTGTAACAACTATTCGGTCGAAACCTAGGAAATAATGCTCATTTTTAAAATATGCATTTATATAAAGTCATATAAGAGATTCTGACTAGAAACTGATTACGATCGGATGGCCAAGCAGACCTAGAACGACTCTGCGCCGAGTGTAACAACTATTCGGTCGAAACCTAGGCGGTCCCCGAATTTTTTTAGGGAACTGAAATGATTGCTTGACTGCAAAAAATAAAAAGAATCTCCGCAGAATTGTTGTTGGTGTCGAGCATGTAAAAACCATCCGCAGAAGTGTAGATTTTTTTAAATGAATTAAAACATATAATAGAATTTAACGACCGCGAATGATAATTACCCGATTTACAGCGCTTAATTGAATGCATGGTCGTGCATTGTATTATTTTATTATACGTATAATTTTTACCGATATTATTTAAAATATCAATTTTGGAAATAACATTAATTATTTATTTTAATCCTGAGTGGGCAATCACTCATTGTATAGAACATCTATACTTCATCTATACAATATCTGATGTATATTGTACTTTATTTATCAAGGAAACTTATCAGTCGGTGGCAGGATGACTAATTTATTAGCTGGTCAACCGTGAACTAGTGCGGCTAGTGTCATTTATAGCTAGCTCGAACGAGTCGATCAGCTCGGAATGTTATAATTCAATAAAATATTTTGCCTTACAAATTCTAATTTTCCGTTAACTTTTTAACCTGATCAGAAAAGTTCAATTACTAATTGCTTATAATTTAATGCTTTAATCCCTACGATTTCAAAATAAATTTATGCGTCGACAAATGAAAAGACATGCCGAGTTTCGCAAAAAGCCCTTGATATGTCCGCCGCCGCCGAGGCGTCGTTGAGAAGCACTGGAAGCCGAAGTCAAAAATTTATGAAAGCCGCGGTCTAATGACACTCCATGCCGCGGTCTAATGACACTCCATGCCGCGGTCTAGTGACACTCCAAGCCGCGCTCTAGTGACATTCCAAGTCGCGGTCTAATGACACTCCAAGCCGCGGTCTAATGACACTCCAAGCCGCGGTCTAGTGACACTCCAAGCCGCGGTCTAGTGACACTCCAAGCAGCGGTCTAATGACACTCCGAGCCGCGGTCTAGTGACATTCCAAGTCGCGGTCTAATGACTGTCTCTTATACACATCTAGATGTGTATAAGAGACAGGTCTAGTGACACTCCAAGCCTCGGTCTAGTGACACTATAAGCCGCGGTCTAGTGACACTCCAATTAAGCCTCGGCCTAGTGACACTCCAAGCCTCGGCCTAGTGACACCCCAAGCAGCAGTCTAGTGACACTCCAAGCCTCGGCCTAGTGACACACCACACTCCACTTGCTGCCTTCATTTAGACTGGAAACGAAGGCATGAAGGAAATTAGACGATTTAACTGGAGAGAAAATCAATAGAAAATCACCGACACACGACACGGCTGGGTAGGTTGCTGCAGACGCGTGTGAGGAGAAAACTCCGATTAAGCAATCACATTGTGTGCCCGGGATATTCGAAGTACGAGGAATGTTTTTTGAGTCAGTACCATTTCGAATTAAAAAAATACGTGTAAACATATCGCAATAATTTTATTTTTACATGAAAGCCTGTACCTTAGTCTACTTTTCTACATAATTTCCGTGAAAATAGAGGCACTTAATTTGTTTTAATAACGCGGCACCAGTTTTTGAATACTTTCCTGTTAAAATTGCGCCACCAACCACTGCATCACAAATGAACAGTGCAGAGTGATGCATTTGATGCATCAAGTGCAATGTGATGCATCGTGCTGCATCAAATGCATCACACTGCACTTGAAGAAACACCTGGGCAGTCGGCGTCTTCAAGACGATAACGAAGTCAAAACATTTGTGATGAAGTGATTAACAAGTCAGGCGGCAGAATTTTATCAGGAGGGTATTCAAAAACTGGTGCTACGTTATGACAAGTGCCTCAATATTCACGGAAATTATTTACGAAAGTAGATAAGGTACAGGCATTCATGTAAAATAAAATCATTGCGATATCTTTGCACGGATTTTTTTATTTCAAAACAGTACTGACTTAAAAAACATACCTCGTAATCCATACCGCGAAAGTTAACAAGTAATGTCAATCCAAACAATAGTCACGAATGTCTAAATAGTAATTAGGTGCCATGTTATGGGACAGCTAGGTTGTGTGTTTGAAGCCTTGGTGTGTTGGTTATCTGCGTCGAATTTAATATCCAGTTTTTGGATATCTACGTCGAATTTAATATCCAGTTTTTGGTTATCTACGTCGAATTTAATATCCAGTTTTTGGTTATCTACGTCGAATTTAATATCTAGTTTGGAGGAGCAGGTATGTGTCAATGAATTAGTAACGTGTGTATCAGTTAAGAATCATGTTATTATATGCCTCGTGACCTTACTCATAATTTTTGGTGCACCAATTAAAGCTTTTCAATAGATTATCTCTGCTCATAGACAAGAAATATTTCCATATGATTGTCAGTATTAACAAAGGCCTCTTACCTATGATGATAACAAGATGATTACCATTTGGATGTACACTTAAACTTCGATATATAAGCATATTATCTGCGTATTGTTTGCACAAAAATAAAAAAAAAACATGATAAAATTTGACCCGAAAATTTCAGCTAAAATTTCTAAACGGGATTACACAACAAAAATAAAACTTATTCTTCAGAATTCCTCAAGTTGAGAAATAAATTGACTTAAATAATATCTAGGTTTGGAACGAAACACTTGAGTCATTTATTGTAAAAGATGAAAAATTGAAGTATTTTAATAATAATCTTATTGAGAATCACTTCAGAACAACTTTTTTTTCAAGACGCTTTGCCAAACCTGGAATGAACTAATATATAAGAAAAATATTTAGCAATGAAATTCAGAGCGGAGGTACTTACAGGTTTCGTAAAAATTAAACTGTAACGAGGTGCTCGTTAACTGAAATTATTATTTATACGCTATGTAATTGAAGTGAAATTTTGATATAGTCCACGTAATGAGCCACGTAAAGCAAAAAGCACACAACAATCAAAGAAATTCACACATTTTTATGTGCTACGGTAGAAAAATTTTATTTTCCTTAGAGTTGAAATCAACAAGAACTTGCATATGATAGAAATATAAGAGAAAAAAGTAATTGAATAGACGTTCATGAAATACCGCGAGCGTCACGGAGCCTCGGCCGCAAAGGACACAAATTCTTGTCCACGAAATTCAGCAAAATAATTTAGTTCCCTCGAGGCAACGCAAAAAATCCTTAAAAAGATGAGAAAACTTCGCAGCCTTCGTGCTGAGATCAGCGGCTGAGTGCGAGCTCAAGTTGAATCTGATGGTCGAGTTGAACAAATAAAAGCGAGTTTAAGTTGAATATAATGGTGAAGTTAAACTTGAAGGCGACCACAAATTAAGTCTGATGGTTGAATGGATATTACCTTGAGGCTAAAATGAAATTATAGTACTTCCAATTTTAATTATAGATTAAATTTTCAAAAATAGTAGCCTTCCAGCCGTAAATATCGATATAAAAAAGGTCATCGACTATAACGCTGATGGTAATTTCCGAAAAACTCCATTTGCTTTCTTAATTCCTTTCGCTTCACGGAGCTTAGAAATCCGACCGAACCACTTCAATGTCACGCAGAAAAAGTAAAAACATTCTAGCAGAAATACTAATTTTTGCTGAAAAAAAGTGGGACCTATTTATAGCACTTCTGCTAACGCTACAAAATAAACGAATTGGGACCCGTGTACAGCATTTACGCTAACGCTACAAAATAAATGAATTGGGACCCGTGTACAGCATTTACGCTAACGCTACAAAATAAATGAATTGGGACCCGTGTACAGCATTTACGCTAACGCTACAAAATAAACGAATTGGGACCCATGTACAGCATTTACGCTAACGCTACAAAATAAACGATTTGGGACCCATGTACAGCATTTACGCTAACGCTACAAAATAAACGGATTGGGACTCGTGTACAGCATTTACGCTAACGCTACAAAAGGAATTCGCTGGCGCGCTAATTAGATGGAAGAGCGAGCACTGAGCAGCGCATGTCGGTCAATCAATGATTGATCAGGAAAAGCAATCACCGCGCAAACGCCCGCAAACGACTTAACGAGAGTCGTGGCTGCTTAATGAGGCTGCTGAAAATAGAGTGTCTGAATTAAGGACACTCTATAAGTAGAAGCGTCCTCAAGTACACGATCAATATCGCATAATTGCATTATCGAACCTCACACGTGTTCATTCAGCTGCTTAATTTATTGAAGAGCAGGCAAATTCAATGGGTCATCAAATTTTCTCAAAGCTACTGATATTACTTGATAAAATCTCAACACTCAATATAACCGTACTCTGAAGCTTACATAAGTCGGCATTTTCCTGTTATAATAATATGAATAATAGATAATTATATGAATAATGACAGAAAAATTATTCACAGTGTCACTGTATTCCATTGTATGATTGTATCTGAATTCTAAATCCAGAAACTTGCCGATTCCAATTCCCTTGTAAATAAATAATATAATAAAGTTTACCTAATGCTATCAAACATTCATGGTATTTCAACTCGCAATAAATAAATTAAACTTAAATTATTTGAATGAATGGGATACAAAATTGTCTCTTATTTAATCCAACTGCGATAAATCGGAAATTTCTGAACAACGCGGTATCTATAATTCTATTAACTGTTGGTCTTTACTTTTCATTTATGCGAAGCAAGGATCGCTTCTAACAAAGGACATGAAGTGAATCCAATACGCTATTAATATTGAAACCCAGGCATGTGCGATCGTGTTCTACGTGTTTGACTAGAGAAAGAATTAATGAACTGACAATCATCATTGGGGAACCCAAACATTGATTGACTGACAAACACGACGCATACAGAATGACTACGGGAACTTCTTTAATTCATCACTTAGACTGAACGGCAAAAAGCGTTGATTTCAGCTTTAGGATTTCCCAGAAATGATCGCAACATTGCGAGTTGAGATTGCGAGCGAAACTTTGCGAGAAGCTCCGTGGAGTTTAGCGGACGAGAGCTCGGTGCGTAAAGGGGTTCGTTCCATTGTTTTAGCGAGCGACGGGTAGCTCGGCGACTGATTTCTGCTCAATGTCGAGAGCAGAGCGAGTGATCATGAACAAGTGTTTATAATCATAACATCTCGGAATATTGATCACAAGAAAGTGGTTATGATAATGGCATCATGATATATTGATCATGAACAAGTGTTTGTGATCATAACATCAAGCTATATTGATCACAATAAAGTGATTATAATAATGGCATCATGATATATTGATCATGAACATGTGTTTATAATCATAACATCTCGGAATATTGATCACAAGAAAGTGGTTATGATAATGTCATCATGATATATTTATTATGAACAGGCAAGTGTTGCTCCAGCCATCAGTACAGCAACTGATTTTTAATATGATATATGGTATGGTATATGATATATGATATATGATTAAGGCTGTCCTGTCGAACAACTGATCTTCATAGCAAGAAATAAGAGTATACTGATGGATAACAGCTAAAATATCTTATTTAACACACAAATTAGTGCAAGATTTAATATGTAAACATTCCGCAACAGGCGTTATATTTAGATTTACAATAAATTTGAGGCTTCGGAAATAAGTCTAGAAAAGAAGAAAGCTTGATACCGTCAAGACAGGCGTCAACAGGTTGCATTGTAACGCCCAATTAAAAAAATAAATGAAAGTAAATGAAAACTGAACCCTGAAATCGACTGTATGGAACTCAATAACTGATAATTTCAGTTTATATATCAAAGGATACCCATTTGAAAGCATTCCAGGTCCCTGATCTATAATGAAGTTGTTATATCTATAATATACCAATATTATTTTCTAAAATAATGAAATATTTCTAATAATGTTGTAATATCTATAGTATATGAACATGAATGCCTAATATTAATAAATATCTGTAGTAATATTGCAATATATATCATATATCAACATATAATCTCTATAATAATCAAAAATATCTCTAATAATGATGTTCATTAGCTTACATCTGTCGCGTCCGCGGCAGGCAGCCGTATATGGCTCACTGCGCGCTGCAGCTGTGAGTCCTCATACACAGTACACCCACTGAATCCTACACTCAGATAAATAAGGAAGAATTCGTCCAAGTAGCTACACACTTTTTACCCGTGTGTGGGTTAATCCCACCTAGCTTGGTCCTGCAAAAATTCGTATCAGTGAAGCGCTGTTTCAGCACACGTGCTCTTGTTAAGAAAGTGTGTCACTAACTGGATAATATGACACATTTATATCTGAGTGTAAACTGATACGTCTGCTGCACTGATACGTCTGCTGCACTGATACGTCTGCTGCACTGATACGTCTGCTGCACTGATACGTCTGCTGCACTGATACGTCTGCTGAGCAGCAGTTGTAGTGGCAGCAATTTTTGTAAACTGTCCAGTTGTATCAGGTCGTGCAGCAGTGCCATCTTCAGTTGCTCCAGCGCTGCTGACATGACTGGTTTAGCGAATTTTTTCACTATAACTTCAGTAATTTTATTTCAGTCGTATATTCATTTTAAGCTTCATTCGTTTCATAAGAATTGATATATTTACTGCTATTTGACTGTTGTTCAGAGTTGGCTGTAGAGGCAGTGAGGCTGTTCTTACAGCTTTTTTGGTCGTTTTTTTACCTAAAAAATTGTAATGAAATATTTCGCTGCGTCAGGATGATTAAATTTCACAGCCGCGATACAGAAAAAAATATTTCGTTTTTCAACAAGTCACTTTGGAGACGATCCGTAATTACTGCTTATTGATAGTAATAGTTTAGAATGACTTTACAACTATGAATATGTTCATGAAAACATGAATATTCAATTTTTATAAGGATTCAAGTCAAGGTGCCATCAGCTATAAATAATATATGTTTAAAAATTACTTTTTAAAGACAACACTTCTAAAGGATCCAGAGTCTCCAATGTTAAAGATGTACATGAATTTCTCATTTTATTTTCCAATAGTAAAAAAAAGTAATTTTAATTTTTTATATATAAAATTTAAATTTTCAAAATTATTTATTCTGTCAAATGATTCATGCATTGCCTCCGACTTCACACAAGTGTGCAAAATTTCAGATCAATTGAACAGGTAAAGTGTGTCAAATATCAGTTATAAGATTTGTAGCTGAAAAAATTATTTTCAAAATTTTTTTAATATTGAAAAAATATATATTTAGTTTTAAAATCATTCATTTGTCATTTGATTCTAGCATTGTCTCCAACTTTTCGCAAGTGTGCAAAATTTCAGATCGACAAGATAAGTAGAAGTGTGTTAAATATTGATTAGAAGATTTGTAGCTGACAGACAAACAAACAAGAAGTGAAGTTAAAGAGAAGTGTTGTAAAAAGTATTGGCATTTGTTGACAACCGGACAGAATTGTTAGATAAATGATAAAAAAAATTCCTATAAGACTGAGATGATAAACGGAAAGGCATTGTTAGGGCATGTCTTCTAGTGTGATGGCAATTGGCCGTGTCAAAGGCTATGGATATTTTTAAAAGGGACTAAGTAGATGTCAAACCTACAGATATTTTTAATTTGTACTAATTAAGTAGACGTCAGGGCCTATGAATAATTTTAATAGGGGACTAAACAAACCTCAAGGCCTTCGGATATTTCTAATAGGGACTTAGTAAACGAAAAAATGTTAAGACTGACGGCGCGCGCATTGATAAGGACACGTTATAAGGCGATAAGGATACACGTGCTGTACAGTCAGCCTTATCAGCTGCACAGTAATTCATATAAGCTGTACTTCCAGTCAGGACCGCTTTGCCGACAGTTTGATTAACTTAACAAGTCCTCCAAATAAGACGCAAAAATATCGTTAATATGACAAAAATAATATATGAATAAATAGATAACTAATATAAATTATTGGAGTAATCACAAGGAACTAGTAAACAACTTCGCGGCAGACGCCAACTGCAGAGGTGCAGTGAACCGCCACACCCACACGCACACACACCCACACGCACACACCCACACGCACGCACAAACTCATACGCATACATGCACACACACACGCACACACACACCCACACGCACACACATACCCACACACGCACACACACACCCACACATCAAAAGGCACACACCCACACACACGTATTGCCTGTATACACCAGTCCGTGTGCGTGAACACACCTCCAGTGACGTCACCCACGTATACACGCACACGCTCATTCACTGAACCACGCACACGCACATCACGCACATCGCTATTGTCCAGTCATTATTTTCTATTTTCTGTCAGTTTAAATTCTGTGTTGCTGCAGCTTGTTGACTTGAATACTTTGTTCTAAAATCTAAAACAATGGATGTATTAAATAGTTTAGTTCCGTTATTGTAATTAGCAAATACGATTTTGAAGCAGAATAATAATCGTATAATTATAAATAAATAAGCCGAATCATCGCGTTGAATCATGTTGACATCTTCAGCTTAATTTTATTTTAATTATTGTGTACGTGCGTTGTGTACGTGCGTTGTGTACGTGCGATGCGTACGTGCGTTGTGTACATGCGTTGTGTACGTGCGTTGTGTACGTGCGTTGTGTACATGCGTTGTGTACGTGCGCTGTGTACGTGCGTTGTGTACGTGCGCTGTGTACGTGCGCTTTGTACGTGCGCTGTGTACGTGCGCTGTGTACGTGCGCTGTGTACGTGCGTTGTGTACGTGCGTTGTGTACGTGCGTTGTGTACGTGCGTTGTGTACGTGCGTTGTGTACGTGCGTTGTGTACGTGCGTTGTATACGTGCGCTGTGTACGTGCGTCGTGTACGTGATACCTGCGTACCGTTCATCCTAACTGAGATCAAAGCCAAGCCTCAACCAAAGCGACCGCAACTCGCGTGTTGTTTGGAACCGTAACGATCCCTCTAGGCATATATGACATTGAAACAACGTTAATTAAGAGCTAATTTTCTTGTAAGATCTTTTTATAAAGAATATTTTTAACGTCAGGTGCCTGCTGATAGCTGCCTGCAAACGTCAGATGCCAACTATCATAGACATTGTTTATGTATCGCTCAACAATAGTCATCATAAACATTGTTTAGGTCATGTGGTAATCATGTTATATTTTTTACATTTAGGTCATGAAATTGTGCAATCAACGTTTTCATTATTCAAGAGAAGAAAAACAATGCTTGTTCTATTTCGAGTTCGAAAACTGCGATGAAGTGAATTGCAAGTTTCGTAGATCTCTCCGTGTTACGAAAAAAGTAAATTCAATTACAATTTTTTCAATAATTGCGCTATAATGTTATTACGATCGGCCTTGTCTTATATTGATCAAATCAGGCATTAATTAAATTAAATTTTGTTAAATTAATTAATAAAATGAAAGAAAATATCTGTAGCTTAGTTAGCGTTCTATATACTGTAAATAATTAAAACATTTTGCCAACAATTCTACGAACGAGACCACGAAAAAACGGTACGGTAGCTGCATTTGGGAAAATTTGAAAACTGCGGCCGCGGGTAGTGATAATTTACTTAAATGAGATAGATTCGTACAATATAATGCATTCGTATGATTTACATCGCTTTGTATAGAAGCTAAATAAATGGGGCGTGCAAGTGGTACGACGCCATCACAAATATATAAAAAAAGTATGCCAAATTGCGCTGATATAAAAACTCAAGTTTTTTGTTCTTATTAATGACCAATTAAGAGATTCAGGGGGTCTGGGGATGCAAGAAACCGTCGTGGAATTAACTGTAAACAGTGGCGCAATAATCAACGGTAGGAACAAGTGGTGGAAACAGTAGGGGAAACATGTAGTGGAAACAGTGGAGAAACAAGTGGTGGAAACAGTGGGGGAACAAGTGGTGGAAACAGTGGGGGAAACAAAAAGTGGAAACAGTAGGGGAAACATGATGTGGAAACAGTGGAAGAAACAAGTAGTGGAAACAATGAGGGAAACTGGTAGAGGAAACAGTGGGAGAAACATGTAGTGGAAACAGTGGGAGAAACATGTAGTGGAAACAGTGGGGGAAACAAGTAGTGGAAACAGTGGGGGAAACATGTAGTGGAAGCAGTGGGGGAAACATGTAGTGGAAACAGCTTGGAGAAACATGCAGTGAAAACAGTGGGGGAAACATGTAGTGGAAACTGTGGGGGAAACATGTAGTGGAAACAGTGGGGAAAACATATAGTGGCAACAGTGGGAGAAACATGCAGTGAAAACAGTGGGGGGAAACATGTAGTGGAAACAGTGGGAGAAACATGTAGTGGAAACAGTGGGGGAAACATGTAGTGGAAACAGTGAAGGAAACATATAGTGGCAACAGTGGGAGAAACATGCAGTGAAAACAGTGGGGGAAACATGTAGTGGAAACAGTGGGAGAAACATGTAGTGGAAACAGTGGGGAAACATGTAGTGGTAACAGTGGAGAAACAAGTGGTAGAAACAGTGGGGGAAACAAAAAGTGGAAACAGTAGGGGAAACATGATTTGGAAACAGTGGGAGAAACATGTAGTGGAAACAGTGAGGGAAACATGTAGTGGAAACAGTGGGGGAAACATGTAGTGGAAACAGTTTGGAGAAACATGCAGTGAAAACATAAGGGGAAACATGTAGTGGAAACAGTGGGGGAAACATGTAGTGGAAAAAGTGGGAGAAACATGTAGTGGAAACAGTGGGAGAAACATGTAGTGGAAACAGTGGGGGAAACAAGTAGTGGAAAAAGTGGGACAAACATGTAGTGAGGGAGAAACATGTAGTGGAAACAGTGGGGGAAACATGTAGTGGAAACAGTGGGGGAAACATATAGTGGCAACAGTGGGAGAAACATGCAGTGAAAACAGTGGGGGGAAACATGTAGTGGAAACAGTGGGAGAAACATGTAGTTGAAGCAGTGGGGGAAACATGTAGTGGTAACAGTGGAGAAACAAGTGGTAGAAACAGTGGGGGAAACAAAAAGTGGAAACAGTGGGAGACAGTGGTTCAAGAAAATGCTGCACCCCTTCTTTTCATTGAGGAAAGCTAGAACATGAATATAATAAATTAATTGATGAATAAATTATTCACGAATGGACATGATATTCATGAATGGACATAAATAAATTCAGAGCAATGTAAACGCAAAAGGAAGAAAAATTTTCGAACGCGTAAAATATTGATTCCAAAGACGTTGCAAGATCTGTTGTACAATGATTTTGATCCGATTTTCGGAGATATCATACATTTGCAGTACAGAGTTTCCGAAAGAGACTTCGTCCAAATATTGATGCACTTTTTGCGTGTTTATGTGGGTCATTCTGATTTATGTGTTTATGGGTCATTCGGATTTATGTGTTTATGGGTCATTCTGATTCAGTTTGGCCCGGAAAAAAAGGGTCGTGTCAGGCCTACGTCCGCTTTCTGCTCGTACAGTGTGTGATACAGTGTCATTATCTGGACAATTTAACCCATTCATTTTTCTGAGTTCAGGAGCTTATATCACATGAGATAAAATGGCTGTTGGTGTGCGCTGACCCAATTATTTTCAGTATGGCCATATTTTCTTCTCGCAGACAGTGCAAGGCGTTCAAAATTACCAGAGCGTCTTGAAAGTCTCACAATATTGGCAGAAAAGATCAAGCATAAGGCAAATGATCAATTCTATCCTGAATTTTTAATTTTTATCACAACGACATTTTTATAACATAAAGTTATTATTCTTTATCGCAAAAATTGTGTTATTCTTTCTTATCAAATGAAGTACTTTTTTCAAGAACTGGAGCTCCAGCCGCAGAATTAGCGATGGTGAAGCATAGCCAAACCTAGTCATTTTCAGGAGCGCAGCTAGTGCTACATAGTGGTAGTGGCTAGTGACAAACCCTAAGCTATACATGCGTATAAAATATGCATGGTATAAATTCAGCCACTGGCAGCGACTAAAGTTTGGAGTGACACTGTGAACGGGACTCGAGCTCGTTCATGCGCGGAGAGGGTGAAAAAATGCAAAATTTTTACTGGGTCTTCCTGGTCAAATACTGAAGACTGCGCTAGACCAATGATTTAGAGGTAAAAGCAAATAGCAGGGAAAAATTTATCATATTTTCTAGGTTGAACGGAAACGAACAAATAACAGGAGTCAATTGGTCGTCCCACTGTTCAATAGACAGCGATCCTTGTATTAGTTTCTGAAACTCCCATTGTTAATAAATTTATTGCGACTGTTTTTTTTGCAATTCAACTATTATAAAAATTCTACACTTTAACTATTTCTATCTCTATCAACTATTATTACTAAAACATTATTCCAACTCCTGTAATTTTTTTTAACATTATCATATGAGAATTTCAGCAACTCAAATAATAACTCCCCCGGCACTGTGATCGTCAATGATATTCCACGAAGAGCACATTCGTTGGGATGTTGCATTTTTTCGCAGGAGCGCCAGACGCAAAAACGCATTTTTTTCCGGAATATTGGATGTCCACTTTCGAGATGAAAAATTTTAATCTGTAAAATGTTACATACGTGAACTTGTGAAATTGAATGGACGTGTGAATATCACATTGAGTTACCGAAAACCAATAACATTAAATACTTTTTGAACTATCTAATAACCTAATGAGACTGCTACCACGGGTCGAAATAAAATGAATACTTTTAAATTAAATCGACAGATAAATCGCAGAGAAGAAAATAATATAATTATATAATGAAAGGAGAAACCCAATAAGACAACTGACTCAACTATTCTAAAATTAAAATATGTCTTTGAATAATTGGATGAATGAATTCCTGAATATAGCAGCCCGACCCCTTGTTTTTTTTTTGTACGCGTGAATGAACAGATAAACAAATTCGCTCTCTCAGGAGCCCTCACAAAGCTTCACAAAGACGGCGGTGCATCTCACAGCATTGAGGTCATGTCTATGAGGCGTCGCATAGAGCCCAATTTCTGAATGCTTTTGTGAACAAATTGCAGGCTGAATTGGAAGTACAAACTTGCATTGCGTGCCGTACTACTACTCTTGTAAATCACGCGATGAAAGACGTGTGAGGAAGATATATAAGACGTGTGAGGAAGATAAGATCGTCAAGAAAACTGAAGGAATAAACTAACTTCCCAAAAAATATTTCATTCATGCCTCATTTGAGAAATGCAATCGGCAAATGGATGTATTCAAACATCCCGCGGCAAATGGATGTACTTCAACGTGCCGCAGTAAGTGGATGTACACGTGTCCTTGATGTACTCGAAAATGTACATCCATGTACTCGCATAAGCCTCTTCTCCATATAAGCCCAATATCCATAAGATAGCATTAACCTATTCACTATCTAAGCACTATATTCATAAAATAGCATAAGCCTTTTCTTTAAATATGCAATATATTCATAAGATATCACAAGCCTCTTCTCTACAAAGAATAATACGGGATCAAGCACCGGGAGAACAGTAGGGCACCAGCACCATACGGGGCCGTGGATGAGGCTCGTTCAACAGAGTGCCGTGAATGAAGCCCACACCATGTACTGACATGGATAAACCCTGCAGCACCGACTGCCATGGATGATGCCCGTACAGAAATGGCACTTTCTATAGAGATCTATAGGTAGGGCCTGTAATACACGTAGTTGATAGGTCTGTGGTTAGGGCCGGCAATCAAGATGGATATTCGTTATATAGGGATGACCCTCTTAGTTCAGAGTGTTGGGCATGAAGACTATATTGGGCATGAAGACTATGTCCTTTGTTTTAGCATAGACGTCATCTGTTTTTATCCTCTCGTGTCTTTTTTAGCCACTTGTAACGTGCCCTCGAAGTTCAATCCGAACGAGACGCCACGACAATCTCTTCGTGGAATAATAATAATAATATATTATAAAGGGCCGTGGATGATGCCAACACTGCCCAGAGCATCATGGACGATGCCGATATAAATGAGTGATGTGGATGAGACCCCTTATATTGAACGCCTTTAGTGATGTCCATACAATATAGAGCTATAGAAAATGCTAAACCTATAGAATACAGTGCATGTGGCTTTAGCTTTGATGTTCCATGGATGAATCCCGCACTTAAGTGCGCCGTGTATGATGTATATGCAAACGAGCGTCGTGAATGAGGTTTAAGAAAGCGAGTACCGTGGATGATGCCCGGGAAAACGCGCGCCGTGCATGAGGTTTAAGAAAGCAAGTACCGTGGATGATACCCGGGAAAACGGGCGCCGTGAATGAGGTTTAAGAAAGCGAGTACCGTGGATGATGCCCGGGAAAACGCGCGCCGTGGATGAGGTTTAAGAAAGCGAGTACCATGTTATATGATACCCGGGAAAACGCGCGCCGTGGATGATGCCTGCACCCAGGGAGGCCGCGGAGGGGTGACCACGTTAAAGAGGTGCGCAACGTAGAAAATACACGCTTGACGTCACAAAAATCCATAAACCGTTACGTTCCCAATGCACCGATTCAAATGTAGGAATTCTAAGCGTTCCATTATGACCGTGGAGATGATTAATATGGGCTACAGAACAATTTTCTGTGGTATTTAAAGAAAGCGCTCAAATAGCAAATACAATTTTCAGATGTTTATTTACTGAACAAAAACGACATGACGAATAACGTGTAAGAGGCCAGCAGCATATAGAACTTAAGATGCTCTTAACTGAGCAGGGAATATAGAAAAAAACAATGTTAGGTTGAAGATATACTTATTCGAATGAATTTTATCCTAAAATATCAGCCAGCATAAATTAACGGGACGATTTTTTCTGAAATATTGATATATATATATAAATATTAAATATACAATATATTTATATAAGTTATTTGTAGAATAACCGTAAAGTCAAAGATGATTTTTCATTCATTACTGAGCTGCATAACGGGTGGATGATGGCCGTATTTGTTTTCATGATGACAGCGTCACATAATTTGATCTGTACTGCAGCTAGCGGGAACAATAGGCAGCACCTGACATACTGGCCGCTCGCCAGGCCTGGTATTGCGCTTAAAAAATAATTCATATTTATTATTGAAAGTCAGGGCCTGATTTCCGGTGCCCGTTAAATGGTTGTCGGCGTTGACAAGAATTGTCTTTTGGTGGCAGCCGAGCGTTTATTGTATATTGTATAACGCTCCAATATTATATTAGTTGTAACGTTTATCGTATTTATTGTATAACGCTACAATATTATATTAATATATATATTGTAGCGTTTATTCATATTCAGCAAAAATTCGTATCATTCGTATTCGTATTCATTCGTATCATTCGTATTCATTCATATATTATATTGTAGCGTTTATTGTATTTATTGGATGCTCTTATGATGTTTTTAATAAAACTCATGTGTGACGTTACAGCACCTGAACTGAGGCGCCGTACCTCTCGTCCAAAATCGAAAATTCTATGTTTGTTATAAAAAAGCAAAATTATTCACTTGTGCTAAAGGTAAATTTGAAAAGGAAAATGGGAAATTTATAGGGATTTCACTGAGTCAGCGGTCTCTGAAATTAGTAAACATCTTTCTTTTAAGCCATATAGTTTAAACCCACATCTCCGTGGGCAATAAAACGGTCACAATTAAACCATAATTTAAGGTTTTTTAATGGTTTTAAGACCATAATATAAGGGTTTTTCATGGGTTTAAAACCATTTAACGCTGTGATTTCAACCGAATTTGATGAAATGATTGATTTCTGATTGAATCCTGAAGCACCTTGAAATCTATGAGGATTAACGAAAACTATGACACCCCTGCACAGAGTTTAAAATTTTGTATGTACGTAATAAAAATGTACTTATACAAAATATGTAAAAAGACGGCTAATATCACCCACAAATGTGTCTGTTTGTAATATGAATATGTGTTATACCAAGTGTGGTGTATCTGGCTAATTCACAGGGTTGAAATGAGGGGATTAGCTTCCGCCAATACCAACCAATGATATATAGTCTCTATATATGATACCTATAGAACGTATCTCTATGATACCTATAGAACGTATCTCTATGATACGCATAGAACGTATCTCTATGATACCTATAGAACGTATCTCTATGATACGCATAGTACGCATATAGAACGTATCTCTATGATACCTATAGAACGTATCTCTATGATACGTATAGAAAAGGTCCTATCATAGGAACCTATCTGCGATCCACACATAGAGATGTATCTTTGTGATACATTTAGAAATGTATATCATGAGAACATACTTATTATAATCAGCGTAGAAACAGATCCTCATTATACCAACACGTAAGAACTCATCGTAGGAACCTACTATACTGTAATACCTTTAGACAGGACCCTATCATGGAAACTTACTCCTATGATAAGTATGGATAGGAACCTTTCCATCGCCCCAATAGTTTAACGTTCCAATTACCAACTAGAGCTCCTAACTAGAGCTCTTAACTAGAGCTCTTAAGTAGAGTTCTTAACTAGAGTTCTTAACTAGAGCTCTTTAACAACTAGAGCTCGGTAACTAGATCTCTTAACTAGATCTCTTAACTAGATCTCTTAACTAGAGCTCGTTGGCACACAACTATCCGAGGTCACGTCACAAGAGCCGCGGTAACAGGAGCAGATAGCGCGCGACCTATCACGTGTCTCGGTGACCGTGTCGCGAGCTCAATTAATTAGAATATTTATACGAAAATTCTGACCAAAATCAAGCTTGCCGTGGTTTCTTTGAAACATAAAGCTTCAATGTTATTTATTCGCCTTGAATAGAGGAAGTGCGTATAGGTTAATGTTAATTTCTTCTCGAGTCACTAACTCATCACACGTGGTGAATACCCTCACCCTAACTCATCACACGTGGTGAATATCAATTACTTCAAGCACCACACTACTTTACTCACTCGTGAATATGAATCCAGTATTACTAATTTTAGTAAACTTCATAATTCTTTTAACCCTCTACCGCCTGACATGAGTAACCGGAGCAATATTGTCACAAGCCTACTTCCCAAAAAGGATACGTTCTAGTGAGCGCAAAATGACTTGCACTGATGGTTGCCGCCACGTACGACAACTTTAAAATGATTTGTTGCGTACAAACGTCCTCAGGTTGTTACACTCAATAGTTTACGTATAATTTAAGTTGAAAGTTATGTTCCCAGAGAGTGACATACGGCGGTTGAGGGTTAACATCACGAGTCAAATTCTTCAATTATTAATGGAAGTTTTCAATTAACGATTTAAATTCAAAGAGCAGACTATATGGTGTCAATTTTACTACGATTGATATACCGTCAGTAATGGTATCATTACCAATAAAACGTAACAATTACAATTCAGTTGTAAGTTATCGTTTTTTCTAATTTTGATTACAATTATAAGATATCATTATGTGGGTCGTTTTTGAGTTTTTTTTTCACAATTCTGAAAATTTCACGTGATAATCCCTCGAAAATAATGACTGAAAATAAATTAATTAAATCACGCACTGCCACGCAGTGTCACCACGCAGTGCCACCACGCAGTGCCACCACGCAGTGCCACCACGCAGTGCCACCACGCTGTGCCACCACGCAGTGTCACCACGCTGTGCCACCTCGCAGTGCAACCACGCAGTGCCACCACGCAGTGCAACCACGCAGTGCAACCACGCAGTGCAACCACGCAGTGCAACCACGCAGTGCAACCACGCAGTGCAACCACGCAGTGCAACCACGCAGTGATACCTTAAAATAGTGCATATCTATCGTGGCGCAACAGAAGCTGGTATGACTGAAGCCAGAAACAGGATTTCCAAAAATATCTCCAACTAACAAAAATATTAAATTGTTGTATTATTTATATAATACGAAAATCATATCCCAAACATTTGATCATCAATATTTTAGGAATGACATCGAGACCCGAGTTTGTCTTGCCGACAAGCTATACAATAAAGACGGACATAAATGAAGTTCAAGGCGCCCTCTGGTGGCTGAAGCATCAGGTGCAGAGCAACACAAAACATCACCAACACTCCTGGTCTGCTAACACTATCAGCATTCGTATCACATTGAGTGCAGTTGGGCTACATTGGTATGCACATGACGCCCCAAGGGGACAGCAGGACACACACGTGACACATAGAACCTCACACGACGACGGCCACAGAGCCACTGAAGAGTGCCAGCGAGGGAGGTGAAGTCGTGGCATACATGAATTAAAGCAATGCCTTGAATAGGCCGCCACTCAGCCATCAGCTGGCCGCCACTCAGCCATGAACTGGCGTACAGCCGACAGCCAGAACATGCATTGTCTTATGACTTAACTAATCTTGGGACAGAGAAATTATTTACAATGAAAGTCCGAAAATTGGCTTGCAAAAGATATTATTAATTAAATTTAGTTCCTTTTATTTCCATTAAGCCTCGAGAATGTAGGCTCGTCTCAGTCTTGTATCGTGCCACGTTTAATATTGCCCCACCTTTGAGTTGAGCTCATATCGAGTTTTTAAAATATCAACAATCATTATCATTTCACTTTACTTCACAATGAGTTGTAGTCACTGCCGTTACATTTTACGGACTGCTGTGTATGTTTCTTCTGTCACTATCATTCCACTCTTAAAATATGGATGTATGTCAAAGCCAAAAAAAATTATTCCACCCTCAACACGCATGCATGTCGCAATCCACGCCACCTATTCAATATTACACAGAATTCTTCAATATCGCCACATTCACCCACTGATGTATTCACTATCATGCCACATTAATCACCATGCATGACATTGACCTGCCTCAATATATACCAACAGATCTATCATTCACAGTTCTACATCCATGTATCTTCATCATTATTTAATGTGTTACATAGACGTGAGCCACGATCATGCCACACATGTATTAACATGCCACTTGTGCATCATTATGCCACATATATGCGCCATTTTGCCACATATGCGCCATTTTCCCACATATGCACTATCACACTATCATATGCACACTGTCATACACTGTCACAATGCATCCGTTTATCCAACATTCATTATCACGCCACATGTAAGTTCCACCGTGCCTAATGACCACCGCCAAGTCACAAATCCACCACCATAAATGCAATAAGTGGAAAGTGTGCCATTATTTGGACAATATGACACATGAATTTTTCAGTGAGTGCCAGGCGCCAGCGGCACTAAGACTGGTGGCACTCAGAGCGAGGGCGCTGCAAACAACAGCCGCCCTCAGCACTGCACTAATTTATTAATAAATTTAATAAATCTTAATTAAAATCCGCGCGTGAAGGGGAGACAGAGAGAGAGAATAATAATATAGAGAGATAATAAATAATAATAAAAGAGAGAGAATAATTTAATTCTATTCGATTTAAATGAAAAATATCAGAATGAAAACTGGCGGCGTGATTATAAATGAGAGTCGAAGAGACCAAATGCATTAGAATATTATTACAACTCTTGGTTCGGCTCAAAGCAAATATTTTTAATATAAATATATAGAAAATTAACTCAGGAAACCGAATACAAGTTTTTTTTTCAAATTACGTAAACTTTTTATTGAGAAAAACAAGTACCTAAATACCGAACAAAATGAATATGAAATGAAGTCGAAATTCCTACAAGTACAGGGTGTTTCAGAATTAAGTAACCCTTTTAATTTGTTAATAAATAAAAAACTAAGAACGTTATGAAGTTGAAACTTGTTTTAAACTTCATAACGTTCTTAGTTTTTTATTTATTAACAAATTAAAAGGGTTACTTAATTCTGAAACACCCTGTACAATAACGAATAAATATTCGATCATTCAGCATTCTTATGAAATTCTGATTGCATTCTGCATTCGGTTACAAAATACTTTTTGTAACCGAAATAGAATGCGATGAAAGTCGATAATTAGTTATGAATTATAATCATTCGAAGCTGTAAAAGACGAGCGTATTCATATTACGGTATCTTCACTTATGTGTCACCATGACGGAAAATCGAGAAATTGCAAACATTGCATTAATTTTGTTTGCCATGAACTATTACTCACTATGTTATTCATCGAAAAAAGTTAGAAAGTTTGATAATAATCTAATGAAATAAACAATAATTAGATACGAACTATTTATATTCTGATATTTATTTGTATTCTGATATTTATTTTTATTCTGAACTATTAAATTTTATTGGTTGTAGGTGATTGATTTAAATTTTTGATGAGTAAGATCTGAAATATATGAATCTATTGCGTGAATATGAATCAATTGCGAGACCATATATCAGATGAACGCGTCTTACTTCATTTTATATCTAACCCTTCATACAAGTTTCTGAAAATATAGAACCTCTCATTTGAAAATAATGAAAAATACACTGGGGCAACAAGTGCTTTATAGCAGATGACGAAAATATAAATTGTAGGGCATGCAAACGTTCAAGTTACGTTCAAGTTATTCAAGTTCAAGTTATTTGTTACGTTCAAGTTTATCTTGTATCGAAAGCTATTTGTTGAGAAATGATTAAGTCTATAGGGAGGATTTTCGCCGTATGTACGGTTATTAAAATAGCTATGATTATGATAATAATTTTTTATTTATAAGCATTGCACTCCTTCTAATCACTATCAGCATTCAAATAATCATTACTATCCTTTCAAGCATAATCCTTATTATCATCACTATTAGCATCACACTCGTTTAATAATTTTTGATTTAACTCTATTAACTATTTAGCTCACTAAAATAATAATATAAAAGTAATTTAATGATAATAAAACAGCAGATACTCACGAGACGTCAATAATTCTAGCCCATGAGGAGGGAAGACCGATCTTACCTGCGAAAAAAAATACATTTTTAGTTAGAAGTCAATTTTAAGTAATTATATAATTTAACAGAATTGAACTTGTAATGGTAAATACTGTCTAAGCGAAAAATATCGAGGTGCTTAGCTGATGCAAAGAAAAAATTGAATGACAATTAATCAAACCTTTCTTAAATTAAATCATAAGTTGACACAATGTTCCACATTCTTCGCTTACCACCAATTAATTCACCCAAAAAATAACTTTCAATAATTTTCATTATACTAAGAAACATTTTTACTACTAATAAAAAAGTCCTGCTACATGGAAAAACGTTTTCTTTGTAGGTACAAAAAATTTTCCTACGTGTTTAGAACCACCGGAATCTCGAACCTACATCTATTAACTGTTCAAGTAAGGCAGAGTTTACGCTGCACTAGTTTATTTATGCCGGAACTCTACGGCTGCAGCCGTGCAAACATCTGCAAACAGCTGCCGTCATAGCTGCAGCATTGATGGACAGCTGCAATAAGGTGCAGATGTAAGCTATAACTCTGAACACCTGTCGCTTATATACACTTGCGTGTAGTGCATATCAGGGAGTGTTTGGGGGAATATTTACAAGTTTAGGGTAAACTTTGTTTATGAGCGTCACGATTCATTCATTGCTGCTACTGTATATATAAAGCAATAAATTTTCTTTAATAATCTAAAACTCTGACGAAAATATTTAACTTTTTACGTTAGATAAATTTACATTGTAATCATGAATTTACAATCAAACGTAATTAGCGAATGGGGTTATTAAATGTTATCTATTTTTTTATTGTAATTGCATGTATTAACATAACGATGTTGAGGGCAATTCGTCTGAATGCGGTAAAGATTATTTCTAGATTGAAGATCAGTTTCAGCCTATTTGTCGATACATACGTACCTTCATAAACCCGTTCATATTTACAGGTAAACATAAACACATAAACTTAACACGAATATTTTTCCTTGCGCAATAATTCACAAGAAATTTAATTTCGTTGGTAGTCTCACAACCATACATTAATGGAGTCCGCATACAATTATCAAACACAGGGAAAATTCAAGGGATAAAAAACCTGTATACAAATCTTGCATAACATTCCGTATTCAGATTTCTTTAACTAGTATCATAAAACAATTTATGATCAAAAGCTGAACACTCGTAAGCCCTCACGCCGCATTGCACTCCCTCGCTACACTGAACGTAAATGCAAGCCCCGAGCCATTGCTTCTTCCGAGAATTACCCTGACAGTCGTAACTCAATTACCCTAGACAAGCCCATGTGATGTCATGCGAGCCGCTCTGCCTCAACAGAGACCAAAATGCCAGTTTTGGACTTTTCGCTAGAAGAAAGTGCTAGTGCTTATGCTAGGAAAGTGCTAGTTTTGCACTTTTCGCTAGAAGAAAGTGCTAGTGCTTATGCTAGAAAAGTGCTAGTTTTGCACTTTTCGCTCAATTAAATTAGATACACGCTGGAAATTTTATAAAGCTGAGATTTTTTTCAAATGGACGTTCTAATTACGTAGCTGTTTGATACTCGAGAAAACAATATACAACAAGTTGAACAAATGCATCAAAAACCGCAGTGTTAAAACGCAAAATTCAATAACCATCGCTCGTCTGTTCAGTTCATCCAATGAATTGTAATCTAAGAATCCAATGAATTAATTGAATTTGCTCTACGCGAAATACTTACAAACCAAAACTACGCGCAGCGTTTGTAGACGCTGAAAATTCATCCACAAATTTTGGGTTCTGGTCTCTGCCTAACATAGGATCTCTATGAGTAATATTTGAAGTTTGAATTTCAAATAGAATAATCTGTAAAATTTCGGATACCGAATAAGGGGGTTATCCAACTTATCTATTGATCATTACTTGTTATCTATTGGGTATAGTAAATATCTTGGGCAATGTTCCCTTGTATAAAGGCATATTATTCACACACTATATAGAATACCATGGATCATGATAGAGGAATGCTGGAGGCGGCTATAATAAGAGGGATGCTCGAGGCATACAAGAAGAATGCTCGAGGCATATAAGAGGAATGCTCGATGCATATAAGAGGAATGCTCGAGACATATAAGAGGAATGGTCGAGGCATATAAGAGGAATGCTCGAGGCATGTTAGAGGAATGCTCAAGGCATGCTAGAGGCATTTCGGAGTCATGCTAGGTCTGTATTGACAGAGTAGCAGTTCAGAAGGCATGCTATAGAGTCATGATAAAAGCATGACAGGACTTAGACAGATCAGTATGTCAGAAAGCATGCTAAAGGAGCGCTAGAGAAATGCTAGAGGTATACTAGAGGTATGCTAGAGGCATGCTAGATACAAGCTAGGGCCATGACAGATACAAACTAGAAGCATGATAGATACAAGATAGAGGCACGCTAGAGGCATGCTAGTAGCATGGTTGTCATGACAGAGCAGAGGTACAGAAGGCAGGGTCTAAGCGGCCACTTAAGCTCGAGACACAACATCACTTGTGGTCACGTCACACTGCACACACCAGAACACATCAGCCTGATACCGGACCATGAGCATGTATCAGGGATACTTAGTGACCACTCAAGTGCGTGGTGCCTGCAGGCTTAAATGAACAGTTAATAAATGTATAAACTATTATGAAAGTAACGCATTTTTTATCAGCTTTATATATCTCAAAAAAGAGCTGAACATACGGACAAATAAGAGCCTTTTCGAGTCAATAAATAATCAATCGTTTCAACAGTAAATATTGTAAAAATTTGGTAAAATTTGCAATAAATACTGGTATGAAATCTGTGTAAGAGTAGCATATTTTTGTACGAACAGTCACGAGTAATATACAGGGTGTTTCAGAATTAAGTAACCCTTTTAATTTGTTAATAAATAAAAAACTAAGAACGTTATGAAGTTGAAACTTGTTTTATTTAAAAGAAATTTTGTCAAAACAATTGTGGTGGGCATTTAAAAGATATTATATTTAAAAACTAGGATACAATATTACCATAAAAATGTTCTTCTTTTAAATAAAACAAGTTTCAACTTCATAACGTTCTTAGTTTTTTATTTATTAACAAATTAAAAGGGTTACTTAATTCTGAAACACCCTATATAAGCTATGTTCCGGAACAATGTAGGTGGCTATAAGCTAGGTCAATGTTTTGTCCGAACAATTCAAACCATGCGAGATAAACCCGTAGACTTTTAAAATTGGTTCTAAACTTCAACAAATTTCAATTGTAGATGGGAAATTATTCAAAAATAATGGCCGAAGCAAAAAGCTTCTATTTTTTACGCAGAAAAACTCATAATTAAACAAAAAATTATATCTTTATCGAAAACAAATTAAAAGTTAAGAAGTGGCACTTTTGGATATTCGGGAAAAAATCAGCATGTATAAAGACTCGTTATTTATTTTGATAGGATTACTGGCGGTATATTGATCAAGCTATATGTGCAAGGCCAATGGTAAAATAGGGTAAATTGGCGATGATGGATCCTCAATTGGGGGAAATAGAGACAGGTCTCGTTATATGCGAGTGAATAAATTACATTGGAATTACTTGGCCATCGAGTGATTTTCCCAAAGAAATTCAATGAAGACGAACGCAGGCTGAAGACATCTTTTGTATGGAAGACCACAAAACTGTAGTGAGGCAGAAGTAATGTAATATTAGTGCAGTAGAATGTAGTAATAGAATTACTAAATAGAAGAATTAATGACAGTGATAGAATAGTATTGCAATAGATTACAATATTAAAATTTCTAGAAGAATGAACGGCAGAAATAGAATAGCAATGTTATATAGAATGTAATATAGTCATAGATTTACTAGAAAATCAACGGCAACGATGAGATTATAATAAAGAAAATTTTCATTAATTCTCATATAGCTCATCGAAATTAACATCCAAAATGTCTTATAGAAATAACTCGAATACTATTTAAGACTCCAAATAACATTAGTTGGTACCGTGATCAGCACTAGAATATAACAATATCTTATGACATCATAATTATCTTGGGTCATAATTATCATACATTATTTAACAGATGTTACTCGTATAAGCAGTTTTTAATATACTAAATATAAATGTAATAAAACTACTTTCGATTTACTGGAAATGACGACTGCATAGCAAGAGCTTGCTGGGTACATTGCTGTAAATTTAGAACGAAAAGCATTACTTTTACTGCAAGTTTGAATAAACTCAAATTTTAGATCTGTATTAATTTAACCAAAATTCATTTGTATGCGGAATTATAACTGCAGAAAATGACTTTCAGAATAATGATACCCTTCAACTTTCAAACAAAATTCAACTCATATATTTCAGCCACTTAATTTTTCCATTTTTTCACGAAGTGGCCATAGATTCGAAAAATGTTGAAACTATAGGTCTATATCAAAATAAATCGGAATTATAGATGTCCCGATAGTAAAAGAAAATCCAAAAAACGAGTCCCTGTTATTTCAACAGAAAAAAACATTATTGTTAGCCATCAAGAACAAACAATTGCATGTTGTGCGCGACAGCAGCGATATACAAGCTCGGAGAGGTACTCAGCTGAGATTACGGCTGTGAACCGCGCACCGTTGCACCTGCGCACTAGTGCACCATTGCACCTGCGCACCATTGAACCTGCGCACCATTGCACCAGCGCACCATTGCACCTGCGCACCATTGCACGTGCGCACCATTGCACCTGCGCACCATTGCACCTGCGCACCATTGCACCTGCGCACTAGTGCACTTGCACACTAGTGCACTTGCGCACTAATGTACTTGCTCACTGGTGCACATGCGTACTTGCGCACCATTGCACCTGCGCACCATTGAACCTGCGCACCATTGCACCTGCGCACCATTGCACCTGCGCACCATTGCACCTGCGCACTTGCGTACTTGTACATTTGAATCTGGGCTCCTGCGCACTAACGCGCAAGCGCCAGTGCACCAAAGCATCCGCGCGCAAATGCACCTGAGAGAGGCTCGGTTTCTTTCGAAGAAAATACGTAGGGAAGACTTCCATCCAATGTAATATGTGAAGAATTGAATTATCTTGGGGACATTGGTTGAACAAAAAATTGCAAGAGGTAATGACGAAGAAAATACATCAATAAACTGCCTTAAAAAATTCTAGTCATGATTTATTTTCTTGTACATATTAGAATAGAATAGAATAGAAGTGTCGGCGTTGAAGAAATAGGCCCATGCATGGCCTGTTGCCTGAAATATATTTTGCCTGAAATAGCACTAGAAAATCTTTCGCCTTTCGTCGACATCAAATTTAATCTCATAACCAAAAAGTTGTTTAAAAATCTATAAATAACTCAAATAAAAACTCGACATTTTCTGAAGTTTGACAAAGTTCAACAGCAAACTAATATAGTGCAGAGTGGCTACACAGAATAATGGTAAATAACGTGCATAGTTAGGCGAATAATGCATAGTTATTCGAATGATGGCGAATAGTGCATAGTTAGGTTGGTTGTAGGCACGTGGACTAAGGTTGGGGATGTGGAGGATGGAGGTTGGGGATGGAGATGGGAAGGAGGGAAGTTGGGATGAGGATGGTGAGGAGTGAAGAAACCCGTCAGAACTATGAATATTGAAAGATAACAGATAGAATAACATTAATTGCCTCGCACGGAGAAGTGAGGGAAGAGTGGCATGATGATTTTTTATCGCCAGTATTCACTTCTTTGCATACGTTTTGGAAACTAGAGCTGACACGAGCTCAATATCCATGCATTTTGCTGCACTGTCTTACCTGCAACAAAAGTTTTTTTCCATTTCAGGGAACATTTTGCTCAGGCCAGACACTGAGTTACCTGCAACAAATGTTTGTTCCGTTGCAGAGAACATTTTGCTCAGGCGAGAGTAACGAACACCACGCCGCTCATCATGTCTGACAATCAGAGCAACAATTGAGACAATGTTCGAACTGCAAGGCACTCATTGCCAAACTCTGGGTCATCTCAACCCAATTCGGCTCGGAAAAAATGAGCATATCAGAGCTAACGTTCATCATCTGCTGGTGTTGTGTGTAAGAGAGTGGGTCATTATTTGGATATTCTGACTCATTAAATTTCTGCGCGTGAGTGATGGACTCAAGCCACGGGATTGCTTTACACAGTCGAGCGCCCGCGCGATGTTACTGTCGTTCTCATTTCCGACCGGCGATTGCAAGGATAATTACGAGCAATGACTGAAGTGACCATAATAGAAGATATTGAAAAATGAAGAAAATGCGTCGTCAGTCGAAAAGATTGAGATGAAAATCATAAAAGATAAAAAAAGCATTAAGGAAACTAAGTCGTCAGCAGAAAAAATTTAGTTGAACATCATGAAAGATAGTAAATCGCATGAATAAAACTACGTCGTCAGTCGAACTGAATAAATTTCAGAATTCTTAACATTAACACGAAGTTTAATTACTGATAAAATAAGAATTACGTGATGTGGACGCGAAATCAATAATTTTCATTGTTTAAGCGTGGATAATTTTCGAAAAATGAGAAAGCGATACGAATATATTTTGAATACTTAATTCTAATGTATACTTAGGATGAGAAAAAATAGGCAGTGAGCCGTGGAATCAACCATCATTGCGCATTTCATGAATTTAATAAATGAATTCTGAATTAGAGAGTAAGTATAGCTGAATATAGAGATAGTATATGAAGCAGATGAAGTGATACAAAATTAGGAGCATTCGATGTCGATTAATTTAATGCAGCTTTAATACTTGATAATACGGCAGCACCAAGGCACGGCAGCACCAAGACACGACAGCACCAAGGCACGGCAGCACCAAGGCACGGCAGCACCAAGACACGACAGCACCAAGGCACGGCAGCACCAAGGCACGGCAGCACCAAGGCACCGCAGCTCTTGTACGAGCAGAGCGGCAGTTCTTGAGGCGGTCAGCGTTGCTGGGATCTTTTATTAAGACCAATTCGCTGCTCAGGCTCCGCCGCCTCGCCCATGTGGCACCAGCCATGTAGACATGTCATGCAGGGTCAGCCATGCAGCCTTAGCCGTATAGACCAAGTCATGAAACCTCAGCCGTATAGACCAAGTCATGAAACCTCAGCCGTATAGATCAAGTCATGAAACCCCAGCCGCATAGATCAAGTCATGAAACCTCAGACGTATAGACCAAGTCATGAAACCTCAGCCGTATAGATCAAGTCATGAAACCTCAGCCGTATAGACCAAGTCATAGTGGTCATGAAACCTCAGCCGTATAGAACAAGTCATGAAACCTCAGCCGTATAGACCAAATCATGAAACCTCAGCCGTATAGACCAAGTCCTTGAAACCTCAGCCGTATAGACCAAGTCCTTGAAATCTCAGCCGTATAGACCAAGTCATGAAACCTCAGCCGTATAGAACAAGTCATGCAACCTCAGCCGTATAGAACAAGTCATGCAACCTCAGCCGTATAGATCAAGTCATGATGTTACGGGAGAGCGGGTAACTATTAATAAATATAACAGAGCTGCCTAAACGCTCAATGTCCCCGGGCAGGAGACGTTACTGGTAACGAGGGTTGACGCATACAATAAAACCTACTAAGGCACAAGAATAAAATTCAACCCGAAGTTTTATTCAATCTAGACCAGAAACTGACACAAATATAAATACTAACTACCTACTTCATCGGCAACTTAACTAAAAAACATTTATTCAAATAGTCGACCCGCGACAATTCTAAAACCTATTGACCTTTACACAAAACCGAACACGAGACGCGTCGACTTCCCGAGAGCCGCGTATCTCTTTCAGGGGAAGCCCTAATACATTAACGGGCGACCCCAAGCGGCACAGACACCGGGCCTAGAACACGATGGCTCGACCCAGGCAAGCCTAGGGGGAACACGCCTCCACGAGGAACTTCAAGACTCTAGTTAACTCATTAGGCGCTCCAATAGGGTACGACGGTAGGCGCCTAACGCGGCTCGGCTATGCAAAGCACACGGGAAACCAAGGGGCAGACTGGTCAAGTCGGCTCCCACGTCAGGTAAACACTGGAGGCAGTCGGCTTCTTCCAACGGTGCACGTTCACGGTACACACCCTTGAACAAACGCACGAGAGGAACACGGTCGGATCTCAGAAGCAGACGCCACACCAGAAAAGGTCCCTCCCACCTGGGAAGCAGAATATGCCATTGAATCTCCCAAGCAAAAATAGGAAAAATCCCACTTCACAGTCCATTAAACTTCATATAAATTCTGAACCGGCAATATTAACAGCGCCTATGTACGACTCCTACACACAAGCCGAGCCTAACCGGCAATCACAACCAGTACACTAACACCTCCTCACCTCATCCACGGAAGCCAACGAACCAAATGGCCAGCCTAAAACCGCTCAGCCCGCTCGTGACCTCGCGGCAGATTCGTTCAGAGAACACCTGCGTGTCAAACCTCTACAATGAAACCTCAGCCGTATAGACCAAGTCATAAAGCCTCAACCGTATAGACCAGGTCATAAAACCTCAGCCGTATAGACCAAGTCATAAAACCTCAACCGTATAGATCAAGTCATGAAACCTCAGCCGTATAGATCAAGTCATAAAACCTCAACCGTATAGATCAAGTCATGAAACCTCAGCCGCATATAGACCAAGTCATGAAACCTCAGCCGTATAGACCAAGTTATGAAACCTCAGCCGTATAGACCAAGTCATAAAACCTCAACCGTATTGACCAAGTCATAAAACCTCAGCCATCTATAAGTCTAGATGGCTGCATGACATAGTCTAGATTCTAGACTATGTCATGCAGAATCAGCCATGCATATTCAGCCATGCAGCCCCCTCAGTCATGCAGCCTAAGCATTAGTTGTGACCATAACCTCGCGGCCTGATATCAACAGCCCAGTTGGCCGACACATCAGGTGATACTCCAGAAAAAAATATTTGATGACCAACAGATTCCGACTGAATTGCGAAGGTCAAACATTTGATAGCAGGTGACCAAACATCTGCAAACGCGGATAGAAAGACAAATAATCAGATGCTGATGGCCATCGGAAGATAAATAATCAGAATTTATGGTGATGGTCATCGAGTTGTCCACAGCAGCGGCTGCAGAGTCGAACTGGTGGATCAAAGAAGGCTTTGTTTGGCCACGCCGAGGCATGCGACGCATACGGCACGAAATGCCGCTACACACCATACATCTGACGAAGAATCAACGTTGCTCGGCTACATCAATGGTTGTTAGACGTTGTTTCAACGTACTGGTTATGGGTTTGGGGGGAAAGCAGTTCATCGCTTAGCACCAGCACCCATTGTTTTTATTATAGTTGTTCTAATTATGAGCCACCATATTAGTGACATATATACCCGAATAGTTGAAAGATGATTTAGGGCTCAATATTTAGGTATGGTGGCCCAGTGGTTAAAGTTCAGAGTACCAAGATCGGAGCAGAGAGGTGATGTTACCCGCAACAAGCTGTGAATGTTCTGCGATGTTAAGAATCGGCGACAGGTTTACGGTCTAATAAATGCTGAAACCGCTATATTATATTATAGAGGCATGTTATGAATGTCAGTGCAGTATAAGTGCACCGCATGTTACAGTGAGGCATGTTATGAATGTCAGTGCAGTATAAGTGCACCGCATGTTGCAGGGAGGCATGTTATGAATGTCAGTGCAGGATAAGTGCACCGCATGTTACAGTGGGGCATGTTATGAATGTCAGTGCAGGATAAGTGCACGGCATTTTGCAGTGAGGCATGTCAACAGTGACGAGGATATATACATATGCCGGGCGAAGGCTTTTAGAGCTGAAGGAAACACGCGTGTTTTGGTAAGCAGTGAATTTACGATTAAACCTTCAGTTTTGTAAGCACTCTAGCTGCGTACACAGGGTGCTGTGACTGCGCAACCTGCAACTCTAGCGTTAAAATGCTTACGAAAACACACCATTACTCCAGGATACTCATGCATGTTTGAAAATCGTTGAGTGTACTTATGAAAAAAACAGAGTGGCACTTTAATATTCACACACAATGTTTGAGCCCTTTTGGAGCATTATTGGTTACTTTAAATATGAAAATAAGAATAGAATATCACACTTTTTCTGTGAGTGCATAGTACAATGCTTTTAATTTAGCTGCAAAATTTACAGTGAAACGACATTTAACCATAAAAATCAAAATTAGGGAAGTAGAGAACATATTGCTTTCGGGAAGCAAAATTTAGCATAATATCCGACTTCATGGCGATTGACGTGATGACCAAACATAATTAAACAGCTTCTGTCACAGAAAATTTTTTAAAACTAGAAACTAACGAAAAGAAACGCTTTATTGTAAGTCTTGATTTTTTTAGGCACCGAACAGATTCCATTATGAAGTCGGAAAGAAAGAAGCATAAAAGTTTAAAAAATAGGCGTGCAAAAATTTTTCTCGCACGTAATGAATGAATTTCTCGCACGTAATGAATGAATTTCTCGCACGAAATGAATCAATTTCTCGCACGAAATGAATCAATTTCTCGCACGAAATGAATGAATTTCTGGCACGTAATGAATTCGCACTACGAGTACTGTATAGACAGAACGAACGTGGAATGAGTTCGTTCCACGTTCAGTTTGTTCCTCTTCTACATAGTCACATGAGCGAATCTAATTAACAATTATTATTAATTATTATATTCATGATTGCCGTCGTTGAAAATCCTGAAATTATTGTAAGATTCTGAACCCCTGTGAAAATTTATGAACATTCTAACACGTCCAAGTAAAAGTATTTTGCTCGGGATTTACGAGCAAATAAATGTAAACAACCCCTGCCATTATTCTTTTTTTAGATGGCATCACATGTCAGTGAATTTTTAATAATACAGGATAATTTTTCCCTCAATTAAAGCGACGAAAAACAAGTAAAAATTTGAAGCACGACCTAATATCATAGGACAGTTATATCACACCTAAAAATAATTATCAACGGAAAATAGTCTCAGATGATTGATGGAGCTGAATAATGATTCCTGAATCGAAAATCGGGAAATATTTCCTCATGAAGTTGAAATTCAGCTAAAAATATTTTATTGAAACGCTAAGTAATCATCAAACTTTATTCAGATTGATAATGCAAGCGGTTACTTTTACTCCAGGTTACTCCAGGAGCTGAATATCTTGGAAGAACTCTAGTTCCATCATTTAAATTCTCAAAAATATAAATTTTGAAAATAACTGCGATTATACCTCTCGAATATCAAAGAAATATTACTATCAAAATAACTAATATCAAAGCACAATTGAAACATAAAATTAATCGAGATGTACTATAGTATTTCCTTTCTGTTGTACCAGACAATTAATATCAAGCAATAGCCTATTCTTTCAGCCTCTTATCAACAGCCTCTCGGAAGTCAGGAGCAAATATAATAAGGTTAATACTGTCTTTATAATAATATTGTCCTAAAAATAATATTATCCTGATAATAATATTGTCCTGATATCTTATCCGTATCACAACGACCATCATGCCAGCCAAAATGAGGGTGAAATGAACGATAAATAATATAATGAGCCTGCCACCCAGCATATCTGGTCTTTACTGCCCCGTCTTGCAGTAAGACAAGGGGTGGGCAGTAAGACGAGGGGTGGTCAGTAAGACGAGGGGTGGTCAGTAAGACGAGGGGTGGAGGCAGTAAGACGAGGGGTGGGCAGTAAGACGAGGGGTGGGCAGTAAGACGAGGGGTAGGCAGTAAGACGAGGGGTAGGCAGTAAGACGAGGGGTGTCTAGATTTAAACATTTATGCAAATGCCGCATTTTACTGCAATATCATTTATCCTTTTCTAACTGAAAGCTATCCTAATGCAATCATCGTTTTTCACAAATCCTTTTCTAATCTTCTTTCTTTATTTATCCTTTTCTAACTGAATCTAATCACAAATCTAAATTTTCACGATCACTCTTCCATGATCGCCAGATTTTTACACAATAACTTTTATTGAGCACGTATTTTCTTGATAATTGAATGTTCCACGTAGACGTCCTGACGGATTTAACTGCAAATAAAAAATTCCGTAAAGTCCTCGGTATATTCACAGAAAGCTTATAATTAGAAACGTTGAGGTTTCGTATAGTTTCACTCATAGGACTAAAATTTATAACATTTGCAACTCGGAACATTTGCGAGCATCAAACAGGCATACAATTACAACATTTAGTTTCATTAACAAATCATACATTTATTCAAGGAATTAACCCCATATTACCAATACACTAAATTCCAAGTATGAAAATGGGGAAAAAACACGTCAACGAGATTGAGTTTTTTAGAAAAAAATTCATTTACTAGTGAATTCTGCATAATAATTTCCATTAATAAGAACTGGAGTAAATTGGCAGTCCACTAAATGGAACGAACGTTGCCACATTTTTAACCGTTTGCATTCCTGCAAATATTTTATACAAATAATTATAAAATTTTGCAATAGAGCAGCTCTATGAAAAAAATATACTAAACAGGGGTAAACGAATAAATAGTTCAGTAATATTCGCAACTCATTAGTTTTGAAAAGGAAAACTATGCAATCATTATAATCGAAATTGATTAATTCAATTGGAAAGGAAAAACTGCACGTAATTCATGAAGGACGAAAACTTTTTATGTCGTGAAATTCCAGATCATTTGTGCAGACGCTTCACGCCACACGAGGCAGCAGTTACTCTCATATAAATGTCTGGATCAATTGTCCAAATAGTTTGGGTCAATGCTCCACGTAGCACTGATACGCCATTTTTCGGGCCAAATTGGGTCAGCTTGACAACACAAGGGCCAGAAATGCATCGCTTTGTGAACCTATGCTCACTAATTTCTCTATATGTACACTAGAAAGGCGGACACTAGGCTGGAGAGGCGAACGCTAGGCTAGAGAGGCGAACGCTAGGCTAGAGAGGCGAACGCTAGGCTAGAGAGGCGAACGCTAGGCTAGAGAGGCGAACGCTAGGCTAGAGAGTCGAACACTAGGCTAGAGAGGCGGACACTAGGCTAGAGAGACGGACACTAGGCTAGAGAGGCGAACACTAGGCTAGAGAGGCGGACACTAGGCTAGAGAGGCGGACACTAGGCTAGAGAGGTAGACACTAGGCTAGAGAGGCGGACACTAGGCTAGAGAGGCGGACACTAGGCTAGAGAGGCAGACACTAGGCTAGAGAGGCAGACACTAGGCTAGAGAGGCAGACACTAGACACTAGGCTAGAAAGGCGGACACTAGGCTAAAGAGGCAGACACTAGGCTAGAGAGTGGTGGAAATGGCTAGAGAGGCGGACACTATAGGCTAGAGAGGCAGACACTATATAGGCTAGAGAGTGGTGGACACTAGGCTAGAGAGGCAGACACTAGGATAGAGAGGCGGACACTAGGCTAGAGAGGCAGACACTAGGCTAGAGAGGCGAACGCAAATGCTCAGAAGGCAACAACAGAGGCAGCTCTGTTACAAGCCACACTCCTAATGAGCTGTTGCGGATAAATGTTGTTATATTCGCCTGCTAGCCTGGCTAATGAGAGAGCCGCATTAAATGATGTCATTGTTTCTGCCGACACTTTTGCCGGTGAGTTCAAATACATAAGCTAAGTAAACTAATCATGAAGATGCACTTTGAGTTTGACTGATACAAGCTGTACTATTTCCATCATGACTGATACCAGCCTTGGGTGGTTGTTGGAACCTTGGCTTGGCTTGATGGAACATATGATGGTGATAACAGTGAAGCTAAGATGTACTTTGAGTGTGACTGATATAAGCTGTACTATTTCCATCATGACTCATACATCTACGTACTCGTGTTGGAACTCATGTGTTGAGATCGGGAACGCATTCCCCTGCCCATGCATAATCTCTCCAATGGACGTCAGCAATAAGCGTACGTGTTTAATCTCTAATAGTGATAATGAGATAAATATTGTCTACAATGGTGCTCGTCACGTTGATTTAGAAGTAAATATTGTCTACAATGGTGCTCGTCACGTTGATTTAGAAGTAAATATTGTCTACAATGGTGCTCTTCACGTTGATTTAGAAGTNTATTGTCTACAATGGTGCTCATCACGTTGATTTAGAAATAAATATTGTCTACAAATGGTGCTCATTACGTCGATTTGGGAATAAATATTATCTCCAATAGTTCTGTATATGTTCATTGAGAAATAAGTTCAAGCCAATGCTTCTGTCGAGTCATAATCTAGCGAAAATAATCTTAAAATATTGACGTATCTCGCATAATCTTATTATATCGTATCTTGTATAATCTTATACAAGCGTGGGTAAATTGACATTTAATTACTTCTTACCAACAACACGTAAAACAATAACGCGCAAGCGTGCTATTACGGTTAAAAAATACTGAGGCATTTACATGGAAGGTTGAAATCGAGGCATACATTTAACTGCCGCACTCGCCAGGAGGTTGAAAATGAGGCACAAGTGTGACAGACGGACTTACCTTGGTGGCCGAGAAAGAGGCAAGCGATGGACTGCGTGTCAGATGACAACTTAATAATGTGGGTCGCGATGACTCATATTTGACGGGGGGACTGATTAAAACGGCACTCTGCGAGCGAGTCAATTTTGCACCGCAAACGTCGTTTCCATTGCTACATTTCCTGTCGAAAAGGTTTTTCAGACGTTGCACAACTCCGGAGCCGGCTGGTTTTGTGGCTGAAAAATCCGCACCTTCGTTTTGTGAACAAATTGCACGCAAGTTTTTCGTGGACGCGGAACAAAGATTACAGTCATAGGATCCAGCGGAAAAATTATGCATATCGGGATTTGTAATATGACTCGGAGCGGAACAAACAATGTCCTCAGATGGAGCAGAAACAAACATTTGCAATGATGCTTGGAGTGTGGCAAGTGATGTTGGCTTCTTCAACGAAGATTTTAAAGGCTGAGTTGATAAGTCTGGGACTGACGATGCGGCGAGCCTTACGTTAGGCTTGATTTGAGTTTCCGCAGGGTGCTTGAAACTGATTTTTCTTTTTACGGACGAAGATTGCATATCCTGCACGGACTGGCTCATTGACGACGAAGAAAATGAATGAACGATCGAATCCAGATCGGAAGTGCGTGTATCAGAAATTTTAAAATCAGAAGTAACGTATCCATCATCAAGAGGATTATTTGTAAGCTTGGGCAAGATGTTGCTGCGGAGCTCCAAATTTGAACGTTGTTTGGGACGATCCAAGCTCTCAAATTTGAGCTGAATCTTCGACGATTCTTTCAACGTATCAGTAACTGAACATAAATCCTTTTGAAACTCAGTGCCTTGTAATAAATTCTCTGAATTCAATGCTTCTTTTTCGTTCTCTATTTTTTGAAGTGAAATCTGAGGAGCAATGCTGCCAAGCGAGTCGTAAACTGTAGTGCAACTAGGGCTCTGATCCAAGTTTTTCATTGAAGGGAATCCGCCTGCAGTAAGAAATTCATCAAAAAACAATGATTTAGGATCAATTGAGCAAACGCTCCTATGTCTCCTGCTTTTTTCCATCTTAAATGGCGGAAATCCCTCCGTCTCGCATTCGGATGCAACATGAGTTCTGTTCATGGACTGATTAATGATATATTCCATGGATGGATGCTTGGAAAGATAAGATTGAGGCTGAAAGTCGTGAAAGGAAGCAGATCTAGCGAGGAGTCGGGGTGGAGACGACGGGACACTAGATGGCAACGTAGATATCAAAGTGGAAGCCTCCTGGACCTTAGAACTGTTAATTAATTTCGGTGCCGTGCATGAAAGGGTGCGTGCAGATGAGCTTCTTTGAAGCCTTGGATCGTGAGTGAAGAAGTCCTCAGGAGTGTGCAAGAAAGTGGACAAACTGCGGGTGCTTTGTGCAAGACCATTAGAACGAGCATTCAACAGGTGTCGTGAGGTTGTTCTACGGTTATTACTCGTATACTTTATCGTCGGAACGAAATTAAACTTTATTTCAGGAATTTCAGTGAATGAATCGTACAGCTCTAATAAGGAACTATGGGTGTCGTCAGTATTTAGCTTAGCCTCGCAAAGAAAAATATTTGTTTTATTTTTATCATCATTTTTCTTTATTGATACTTCTTTTTTAGGAGTTGATGATTCTGACGAAGGAATGATATCAGGTCGCATAATTTGGCTATGATGATACGTTTTTCCATCATCAATGTCAAGTTCAATATTTTTGTTGGACGACGAATCGTTACCTCCGGATGTTTCCGCTTCTTTCAATTCGTTTATACCATCAGGATCGGTAGAAACCGAAATGCTTGTCTCTTTGGTGGCTGATACAGGAGAAAATTGCCGCAAGTTTTCGGATATTAAAGCATCAAGTCGGAAGAATTTTGAGTTTTCGTCAGCAACCGATTCATTGTCTGAATTGGCCAATGGAATGTCTGTTGCTGGGGTTAATGGGAGAAAACTTAATTCTGCAAAACAAATTCCTTTCTGTTCCTTTGCTAAATTTAGGTCTGAATTGGGTAGGGCTGCATTTTTTTGTGGATGTGCAAGTTCTAAAGTTGCTGGATGTTGGTCTTCGGCCCTATTTTTGAATTTATCTGAGTCACATTGCACTTTTGCAGCGCTGGCTGTCGGCTCAGATGCCGGGATCTGTGCATCGGTTTCAATCTCTATTGTTTCAACAATGATTTCGATGTTATTGTCCGTATTTTTTTTCTCGGAATTATCTTTCTCGTCGAGGGCGAGAGCGAATTCAGTCGTCTTACCGCCTGCTGAGTTCTTTAAGACTACTGATGGCGGATTATTTAATTGATATTCAACGATTATCCCAGTTGACTGAGTTTCATTCAGCTGACATTCCATTTCCATAGAAGGCAGCTTCTTTTCTTGCAGTTCAAGTTGTTCATTTATCATATTTTCTCTCGCATGAAGATCTCTTTGAGTTGAAATTATGAAAGGTAAGCCAGTTCTAACTGGCAAATTTGATGGTTGGTTTATCCATTCCAAATCAGGAAACGAAATCGGGGAAGGAAGAGGTGAAATATCAGAGTTAAGAAAGCCCGAGACTCGATTATAAGCCGTGGTATGTGTGTTGCCAGATAAGGATGATGGCGAGTCCACTTTTGATGAGTGCGAGGTAGGGGAAGAAACCGACATCACTGGGGATGAAGTAAGGAATGACGTGCGAGAAACGTCGACTGAATCATTGCTGGGAGAAGACATGCTTTGAAAAAAGGTTGGTACCTCCAGGGACCGAGAAAAAACAGCATTTTTGAAAGATGGCTTAGGAGGAGGTACGGGTTTTACTGAAGTTGCAGCTGGAGAAATGCATGCAGGAGGAGGATGAGCTTGGAGGGTGGTTAACTTTTTGAATCTCACAGGAGGATCCGGTGGAGGACGAGGAACTGCTGATGTAGTGGTCGATGGCTGCGGAATGTCGTCCAAATTCCCGAGTGAGCGATCCAGAATAGAAGGAAGATTTGATCTCGAAGTTGCCACATAGGAGTGAGTCACTTGTTGACTTATAACATTTGACGGCGAATTATTTTGCACGAATGGTGATTGAGTATCCAATGAACTTGAACACGAGACCAGGAATGGGGATTGCGAATGTGTTTTCATTGAATTCGTTGGTGTTATTGATAGTGGAAGAGGATATGATGACGAGTAGAGAGTTGGATCAGGGGATGAACCATGCAATGGAGAGGAGGTAGTGAGATACGAAAATGTCGGAGAATCTTTAATCAAAGACTGGACGAAAGTTGAATCCTCAACATTCGGAAACGTAATAATATCTAATGGTGGAGGAGAAAGTGGTGGTGGAGGAAGATGAAGCAACTCCAAGGGAGGATGATCACGATGTGAACCAAATGACACAGGACGACTAGGGGCATCAATGTTCAACGCTTCTTCACTCTTCGAGATTTTAAGCCCGTGTGCCTCAGGACAAGTTTTTGGATTCACTCGCGAAGTTTCAGCTGATGAATCATTGCCAGTGCGGAACGAAGGAAAAACTGAGCTCTGAATGAGGTTGGGCTGTGACAGGTAAAACTTCTTCTTTTTAGGTTTTGGAGGAGGGATAGGGGGCTTTTTCTTAGCAACTTCGTTACTCGAAGAGGCCAAGAATTTTATTTCCTCTGGCTCTGATGAAGGCAAAAGTCCAACACTGCTGGCTTGAAATCCAACGCTGTCATTTTGCACTTGATAATTGCAAACTTTATTTCGATTTTCTAAGGCATCGGATTCAACGTTTTCAGGCTCGTAAAAATACCATTGTGATTTTTTACCCGTACTTTCGTTAGAATTTTTCGAGGTTCCGCTAGTTTTTTTTAGTATGTATTTGTCTAAAACAAATTTCAGTTCCGTTGCTAATGCCTCTTTTGCTGGGTGGATCTCATGAGTTCCAGGCAACTTACTCGTCATAATGAAATCAGATTTTCGATCTCTGAATGATAAGTGATTTTGTTTATTTAAAATTATTCGCCATTGATTACTCGATTGTTGAAAAATTAATTCTTCAACTCGAATTTAATTGCTAGTGAAATTGAAATTATGTGCTCGTCTTTAATAACTGGGTCATTCAAGTTATTTTCATTGCATACACTCGTAATACTTCATCTTAAAAATAAAAGTTCATAATTCGTTTGAAAGCTCATGAAAAAGTTCGAAAATTGTTGCGTTCGATGTCAAAATAAACAACAAAGCTGCTGGGAAAGAACACCGCATGCAACTGCTGACCTATAGTAACGAAAAGAGTTTAGTAAAAATTTGTAAATTGAATGAGCAAATTTTCATTTTTAAAGAAAATAAAAAATATTTCGGCGATAAAAAAATAAAAATGCAGTACAATACTTGCGAGGGAAGAGGTACTTTGTAAATTAGGGATGCAGAACTTGAGAAGAATATAATAGTGCACGAAATAAATTAGCTATTGAGAAGTACACACAAAGGAAGTTAAATAATAGTGCACGAAATAAATTAGCTATTGAGAAGTACACACAAAGGAAGTTAAATAATAGTGCACGAAATAAATTAGCTATTGAGAAGTACACAGAAAGGAAGTTGAAGAGATGCTTTAAGAGGCAGGCTCGGTGCTCAGTTCTCTGCTTTCTACTGAAGCTAAAGTCTGCACAATGAACTGAGTGCGGTATATGTGAGAAAAATATGCATACGTTTTCGTAGTTCTGTGCCATGAAAAAAAAACATTTTTTAGGATGCATTAGTTAAAATTGTTTGTGTTGCGGAGTAATAGAAAATCGTTAGCATTGAACTACCTAAAGAAAGATAAATACTAATTTGGTTTTATTATATCATTCAGATTAATTTAAATCGACAGAAAAATATATGTACTTGTTTTCCTATTCCTAGAAAAATAAATTTATAATTGGTATTTGATAGCATCTAATGATTTTGAATAATTATTTTATGGGAGTAATTTTTTACATAACAAATGTTCGCTCTAATTCACCAAAATTAATTTCATAATTTGCTGGACCTCTTATTTACAGCTAGAGAGAGAACACACCAAAACAAGGAGCTACGTGCGACGGCGGCAGTGGCTGACGGTAAACTGAGGCGAAGACATCGAGCAACCCTCATCGCTACCCTCACTCCTGCGCCAGCAGCGCGTGAAGTCATCGTATCTCCCTCTCTGTGTTTACCCTTCATAATGTGGCTCTTTTCCTAGCTCTCTTGCATCGTTTCCTATATTATTTTCTTTCAAGTTAGCTGCCTAATGCTGTCAGATAGTGAGAAAAGCTGTAATATAATTGGTAAGTATTCAAAAGCAAAAACAATACCACAAAAATTCACCATATCTTTATAAGAGAAAACGTTTCGGAGTCTTCGTTCTTAACGAAGTTAAACGTTCAAAACGTTCACTTAAAACGTTCTTATAAAGATATGGTGAATTTTTGTGGTATTGTTTTTGCTTTTAAATTCCTAGTTAACTTGCGATTTAAGCAACCGAGTGATTTTAATATGTAAGTATTCAATGGCAGTATCACAAATACGACGAGCCGGACAAGATTTCATCATAAAACTGAAAATGCATCACAGGCTACGATGATAATCGACTGCATTGTCAGCAGTAAATATAAAATTCATAAAATGAGCACCAAGTAGTACTAAAATTGACAGCCCTAACCCTAATACAAGCTTCCAATAACAAAAAGAAGAAAGCTGTATGTAGCAGAAATATGTGCATGTAGCAGCAGTTGTACAGCTGAACACGAATAAAGCTGTGGCAGAAATAAGCGCATGAAACAGCAGTTGTACAGCTGAACACGAAGAAAGCTGTAGCAGAAATAAGTGCATGAAGCAGCAGTTGTACAGCTGAACACGAATAAAGCTGTGGCAGAAATAAGCGCATGAAACAGCAGTTGTACAGCTGAACACTAAGAAAGCTGTAGCAGAAATAAGCACGTGAAGCAGCAGTTGTACAGCTGAACACGAAGAAAGCTGTACCAGAAATAAGTACGTGAAGCAGCAGTTGTACAGCTGAACACGAAGAAATCAGCGGCATAAGCTGCATCATCAGAGCACATAACATCAGTATAGAGCAGCAAGAAGCATTCAAGTAGCCAGCAACATGAACAGCTGTAAAGCTGGAGCAGCTGTGAGAGCAGAGCTGTTGTGTGACACAAGACAGACGCAGCCGTATACATCTGCATCAGCTCAGTTACAAGTGCGCGTCCTTTGCCCTGCTATAAACATACAAACATGAAGCATCGATAACAACACTTATCAAGCATAAGATTTAATCGAACAGAAAAAAGAATAAACAAAGTTTTTTCATTCTAGAATGTGTGAATGTCATGATGTCCGGTCGTGAAACGTAACTTATCAAATGGAGTTCATTGTTCTTGTGTATCTCCGCATATTCTATGAGCAAATCCTTCATGGAATTAAAGCTAAGTGAAATTTGGTTAGATAAAATTCCCTATCCCCGTATAACAATATTTCGACAATGCGTGATATATTCACTAATGAACAGATGTTGATGATTAATATTTTGAACCTTATACGAATTTCAATTTGTTGGGAATTACTACGAAAGTATTGAAATAATTGAAAAAAATGCATGATATTTTCAGCTCATCATTTTGCGATGAGTTTAAACCCTATACCAGAAGCAACAGCGTTAGAAATGTAAACTTATGACGTATTTTCAAAAAATAGTTAAGAATTTGTAACTGTCAGCCAATCACAGTCGGCTATCAAACTCAACCCCCCAATCACAGACGAGAAATCAGCCTCCACGTGTATTTAGGAGGCAACGTGTACTAAATACGCTACGTGTACCGATGCCGCTACGTGTACTAAAGGCGCTACGTGTACTAAGGGCGCTACGTGTACTACAGGCCGCTACGTGTACTAAGCTAAGGCCGCTACGTATACTAGGGCCACTACGTGCATGTACTAGGGCCGCTGCGTATAACTAAGTGTATTTTGATATTTTAGTCCATTATTGCCGGGCACTGACTTAAAACTTTAAAATGAAACTAAAAAGTAAAAATTTCTATAATGCACCCGAGATCTGCTGGTGCAACATCGTGACAGCTACACATTGCAGACCCTTGCACTAGTGCTACAGCTACACATTGCAGACCCAATTGCACTAGTGCTACAGCTACACATTGCAGACCCAATTGCACTAGTGCTACAGCTACACATTGCAGACCCAATTGCACTAGTGCTACAGCTACACATTGCAGACCCAATTGCACTAGTGCTANCCAGTGTTACAGCTACACATTGCAGACCCTCAGCTACATCCCACAGCAAACCTACAGCTCATGTCCCTGCGTACAGATGCAGTCCCAGAATAAACATATTGTTTTTACACGCCCGGTTACCATGGTGATGCTGTAAATATGCCACTTTTAGTTTCATCAGAAATTTTAATTTTATGGCCTTGCAACTTTTCAGGTACTCAGATCTTGCATGAATCATTTTGCGTGTTTTACCAATTACTGTTTAATAACTATACAATGAACAAGTAATTAACTGCCATAAAGAGTGAAACAAAATAGTTCGATATCGAAGTAAACTATAGTTCGATATAGTTCGATATCGAAGTAAACATTTGCCGACTGATAGAATTAATGCTTGTACATAAACTGGAGCCATGTGACTAGTGCATGCTTGATAAAATGTCGAAGACAACTAATAAATGTTCCGATAGAATGTATAGGAACGATCCGCCATTTAATGGGCACTTAGGACAACAAGTTGTGAGGTTCGTCTTGATTGGATCATCGAAGTTTGCCAGCGGGACTTAAATGAACTTCTTCAAAGCCCAAACTTTGGCAGTGGTCCAAATCGTCGGAAATTTCTTGGAGCGAACAATAATTATTGGGAGCTCCATGAGAAGTCCCTCACATTGGCAGTGGAGCTAGAGCCATTCAATGGTGCATTGAATATGCGATGAGTAATTGAATAAGAGAGTTGGCATGAGCCATATGAGTCACCATAATTATCAGTAGTAAAAATAAGTAGCAGTATAAGCGTGAGTTATGAATAATCTAGCTTTGTGCGCATTGGAAGTTTTACAGTGAATCCATCTGTCTTGTGAAATAATCTCGAGAAACTATAAAAAAACATATCTGAAAAGCTGAAAATTTTTAGAAATACCACAAGATTTTTAGAAGATGTGTACTACTTTTAAGGGTAAAGAATACAAGCAACAATTATATGCAGAATAAGCGGAAATATTACCGAACAATTTGAAGCAAAAAATGTTTTTAAGCAACTATAATGAATTGCAAAATAAGATATGAAGTTAAGCGACATCTGATCCTGGAGTGACGATAGCTGGAATACATCCAATGGAAAGGAACGAGCTCTTAAAATTAATTTTTAGAAGCTATTTTAAGTAAACCGTATTTTACATGGTTGATTAGCAGAATAGAACAAATTTAATGGAATATATATAGAAATGATCTGGAATTATAGTTTTTTATTTAAAAGCCAGAAACCAATTAATAGCTCAAACCCATTTACGGCCGTGCTTTAAGCTATAATCAGCAGTTTTTTCTTAAATCCACGAAAGTATACGAGGTAGCAATCAATAACAATTCACGTCCAAATGAGGTAATTCTATATTATTTTAAGCTCGTACCAGTACTTGCCAGCCACGAACTCTTCCCTTGACGCCTAAGGCGGCATGTGCATCTCAAGTTCTGGGCCTAAAGTTGGCGCGCAAGTTAAAGTTGGTGCTTAAGTTATCTTATCAAGCCAAACATTGCCTTCATTGGCGGCATCAGGATATCGAGTTGTGCAATGTTTTTAAGAGCATCCGAGCTCAAGTCTCAATAAAAACAGGCAGTGTTAAGTGAAGAAGTCCACTCACTGTCTTCACTGGTGGACATTAAACTGGTGTATGCTGTCTTACTGTGTTTATAAACTGTGAGACAGAGTCCAAGGAAAATTATATTTAATTTAATAATTTATCATTAAAATTTGAAATAGAATGTCTAATTATTTTTCATGTTAATTTTTGATTAAGATATTGAAAAAGTCATGAAGCAGCAGCGGGCAACCAGTAGCTCGAGAACTGTTGACACCGCAATGAATGCAGTTGCCGTTGAAGGCAGATTCTCATGTTTATACACGGAAAGTGGCTGTCAGGGGGCAAAAATAATGAATATCGGATAATAATGATCACAAAGTTCATGGTTTCAGTTTCTTATTTAGTCTAATTATAAGGGAAAGCTGATTTTATAAAGCAATTAAATATTTCATCTACTAACAAACAATATTTTATCGATCATCGTGACCAATCTAAGCAGCAGATTTTTCTAACGAACATTTTTCGCGATTGAGGATACAGAAAAATATTTTAAAAATCATCATGAGTATCATTATAATAGTAGGACATTATTTCAAAAGAATTATTCGTACAATAATTGACTCTTCTAACCGCGTCAAGTAACAGTCTCATGTGCATTGATACATCAGACGAAAATATCTCTTAACAGTCCTATTAAATCCTCTAAAAAGTCCCTATAGACTGCAAAGCTGCCACCGTGCCGATCTGCGCTTCGCGTTCAATTCTATTTCAGTCATCCTATTCAATAGCTTGTGAAGAGTCATTTAAATTTATAGAATTTAACTATCTCTGACTATATCCTCCGTACCTCCTATTTTAAGTGTCTCGTTTGTTGTTGTTCGTCCACACATCAATCAGAACACAGACGAACATGCGAGGGCTGGACACAGACGATAGCATGGCCTCGTGACGGGCGAGTGCTGGACACAGACGATGTCATGGCCTCGTGACAGGCGAGTTTTGTACACAGACGATGTCATGGCCTCGTGACAGGCGAGTGCTGGACACAGACCATGTCATGGCCTCGTGACAGGCTAGGGCTGGACACAGACCATGTCATTTCCTCAGGACAGGCGAGTGCTGGACAGAGCACCATTCGCCGAACCTATAACGAGACAAACTGGCCGCGCCATTTGGTCGGGATGTTCCTCGGGACGCGGCGTTCATGCAGTTCTAGTTGTTCTTCCTAAAGTCATTATATTGTAGCGCACAAACTTGTCTCGCCAGCTACTACTTGACACTTGTAATTGTTCTTCCTTACGCCGTACTTTTGTCGCAGCCACACATAGATATCAACTGCTACCATGCTCATGTCGGTTGTTTTATAGATCCTCAAGTAACAATTTAATAGGTTTATCTCGAGGCAACTTGTGCTAGTGATCAGTTGCTGGTATTTTTCCACAAGTCATTATTGTGTAACAGTCACGCTTCTTTTTTTATAATACTACTTATTCATGTAAATGCTAGAACATCAACGGACAATGATTAAACGGTATCACTTCAAGTCATGTATTTAATGTTGCATGCATTGCGATGACGGAACAAGTTAAAAAAAAGTTCATATTGTGCAGCAATTTCAATCTTTTCTAGGCGTTGCCTCGAAGTTTTTTACTCTTTAATGACTGACATGTGTTTTTGTAGCTGCTGCTAATGTTGCTGGATGTTGCTGCTGCTTTCGTTCGCTGTTGGTACGGCTGCTGTTGCTGCAGCTTCTTCTTCTGTTGTTTCTGCTGCTCTTGCTGCCGCTGCCGTGGCTTCTACTGCTGTTGCTACCGCTTCTGCTGCTCTTGCTGCCGCTGCCGTGGCTTCTACTGCTGTTGCTACCGCTTCTGCTGCTCTTGCTGCCGCTGCCGTGGCTTCTACTGCTGTTACTAGCTGCAGCTGTTGCTGCTGCCGCTCATTCGGCTGTTGCTATTGCTGCTGTAGAAATTGCTGCGCTTTGTGTAGCAGAAGAATCGTGAGAACGCAACTCGTCGACAGATTAATGGACGAGCTACGGCACGAACGCCTCTATAGAATGACTTAGCTTGAAGAAAACATCTTCAATGCCGTAGAGTTTAGATCGCGATATATGCTATCGGAGAGAAAATGAAGTGGAACTACTTATGTAAAATTAGTCTCGATAGTAGATCCTTCTAGCGACCCATGTGCATTAAAGATAGTTGGAAATTAGGTTTATGAACTAAATTGGTGTTATAGATCAGGTAATTCCACGATCCGAGTAGATGGAAAAACCATGAAACCGGCACAAACCAGGCAAGTAGAAATTATATCACTTGCAAGTATTATATACCAGGGAAATAAGTATATTTGTGCATGTTTTCCTCACCTCGTCCACGGCGTCGACGAGGTCTGCGTAAGTTGCTGATGAGGAACACGACGCTGCGTCCCATACGCTGCCATAGTCGCTGGCGCAGAGCGACGCGCGCCCACTTCGCGGATACAAACTTCGCGGACTCCCACTTCCAGTGTACCCGCTTCGCGGATCCCTAATTTGCGGACACTCATTCTGCATACACACACTTTGCGGATGATCACTTCGTGGATTCTTATTTACCAGATCCCCGTTTCTCGGACAGTCACTACACTGATCCCTACATCGTGGATTCCCATTTTGCGGGCACTTATTTTGTGAAAAGTCACTTTGCGGAAAGTCACTTTGCGGACATCTTTCATGGTCAAGACACCCGCTCTTGGGACACTTGTATGCAGGACACTTGAATATGGGACCACCTCGTATGGGTATCTCGTCATCGTTACAGGGATAACTCAAAGATCGGGCATTGTTAGTGGAGCAAGACGATTGCAATGAACATGACTTGTCTGTGTTTGCTGGACAAGGAGTTCCATTGTTGACGGAATGTGAGTAAACTTTGTAAAGGCCACCGGTAGAACTATCATTTAAAAAGCACGGAGAACTCCCATTCAATAAACACGAAGCTAATACTCTTTCGTTAATACCCATAAAAGATGACGTGGGTATAGGAGCACTTTTATTCATTGAAGTAAATAAGTTTCTTCCCACTCGATCTAAGCAATTTTTGGTCCGAAGCACAAGCTCGTTATTGTTCTGGAAGCCTAAGACGGTTGGCATCGCCAGAGGAGACAATTTTTCGTCGACTAAGATAGAAGTTGAAAGAGTTTTTGAAATTACAGGATCGTGTCATTTGTGAGTACAAAAGAAATACTGTTCACGAGAAGATGAGCAATTCATTCACGCAGAAAGAGGAATATTCCGGATTATCCAGATTGCCATTAGAAGGCTTATTGCGTGAAGGATGAACGGAATCGGTGGGAAGTTCCTCGGAAGGAGCGGTCTCTGATTTAATTGCAAGTAGCGGTCTCGAACGAGGCGAATTGTTCTGAAGCTTTGCGTTTCTCTGAAGAACCCTTTTCATTGCCAGCGCCGGCATTGCGGGAGTTCGGCTCGATTAGTTCGGACACAAATAATTATTGCTTTCATTGAAAGTACAATGATGCTCTAAAAATAAAACTGTAATCATCCAGAAAAATCCACAACAAGTAGGTTAATTTGATCGCAAGTCCATTCACCGAAATAATTAGGTAACCGCCATGGACAAATTTTTGAAAATAAAATAAATCAAAATGTTTGATGGCAAGCGACTAACATGGACCAGTATTGAAATGATATTAAAACGCTCCACAATTGTTATTGAATGTCTAGTATTGTAATGAATGCGGGTAACTCCGACAGTAAAATATAAGCTCAAGGCCTTCTATACTATAATAATTACATAATGTAACAGAGCTTCGTGCAGGGAATCAAAAATAGTTTGAAAAAAACTGTCAATATCGCCACAATTGCGACAAAAAAGCGGGCAGAACAGCTATGAAGAAGCTTCAGAATCCTAATTAACTGGAGAGGAAATTGGGTTTACCAGAAACAAAAAAAACTTACATTTCATCATAATAATTATTGACCACCGCTATCAACAACAATAGTAACATGAACTGAAAAAAGGTGCAGCAAAGAGCAACAATTTTAAGAAAGAATTAGGAAGGCTTAAAGGGATAAACCATAAGAGGAATGAACTGCTGACCAAAACCAATATATAATTTATTAAGGTAAAATGATACATTTGTTGAATTACATAGCTTGAATTTGGCCTTGTATACCTGTCACCGCTAAACATCCGGCCACCTTGCAGATTTTTACCAGAATTTCGTCGACCATTTGCTGGTTTCAAACCTCCAACTCACTGCTATCTTAATGATAACTATCAGCACTATTGGCAGCAATCAAACTATGCAGCAACAACAAGCCACCTTCATTAAGCCACCGCAGCATCACTGACACTACACTGCACCACGCTTGACAGGCCTGCTACCTTCACCAGCATCACTGGCACTACACTGCACCACGCTTGACAGGCCTGCTACCTGCACCAGCATCACTGACACTACACTGCATCACGCTTGACAGGCCTGCTACCTTTACCAGCATCACTGACACTACACTGCATCACGCTTGACAGGCCTGCTACCTTCACCAGCATCACTGGCACTACACTGCACCACGCTTGACAGGCCTGCTACCTTCACCAGCATCACTGGCACTACTTGACAGGCCTGCTACCTACACCAGCATCACTGACACTACACTGCACCACGCTTGACAGGACTGCTACCTGCACCAGCATCACTGACACTACACTGCAGCTCTGACAACTATAATAGATAGGCACCAGCACCACAACATCAACCAGCACCAGCACCGTAACCAGCACCACAGCACCAGCAGCACAGCAACAACCAGCACCAGCACGACAGCAACAACAGCACCACAGCACCAGCACCACATCACCAGCACCACAGCAACAACCAGCACCAGCAGCGGCAGCGCGGCAACAGCAACGAAGGTTCAGTCGCACCACGCAGGCGCGCTTCTTATGCGCTATCGCATAATGAGGGAAGGCCACTTAGACAACCATGAGAACACTCACTCTCTAGAGTACCGTGCGAACCCTCGCTGTCTAGAGCACCATATACTCACTGTATACTGGGTACTGTGACGCGTCACTGTCTCTGTGACCGCACAATAACAGCAGCTATCTTCCCTGTAGATATAACGCAACTGTATGGGAGCTGTACCCTAGCTGTACTATAACTGCACAGTCACTACTGTGCAGTACAGTGACGATACGAGTGCTTCAATGGAACTTTAGCTAGCAGCGCCATATATACTTCGAGGTTCTACAACACTTTTGCTAGAAAGATAGCCTGTGAAAAGATTCGAAAGCCCAAAATAAAATCTAGATGGTGATATTTTCTTGATAAAGGCTGATTGCAGAGTGTGTTTTATTCGATTCAATAGAAATATTAAAGAATATTTAAAAATAAGGAAAAGAGGAACGATTCTAAGATAGAACCATCAAGTCTTTAAACTTAAGCCGAATTTTGAACTTGAACGAAATGATGAAGAAATCTCAGGTTACTCAGCAGATGGAAGAATATTATGTTATTCCTTCACGAGACACTAGCGGAAATTTAATAACGAAACATAAATAATGCCTGAAGTATTCAAAGATAACCACAAAATATAAAGGTAAACAAGTTATACATATATGAAACAATTTACCTTTTCACGAACGTCAATTATGTTTCAAATATAGTTGAATTTTCAAGACAAAAACGAAAATGACACGAAGAGATTAGTTTAATTGAAATATTCTTTAAATATCAATTGTAAGTAACTTCGATATATAATAAAAAAATAATTAGTATGCAACCAGATGAAGTCAGATGAAAATGTGAAATTTTTTATGACCGCAATTATCCCCTGCGCAGCTCTTACCAAGTAACAACCAATTAATAAAAGCCGTACAAAAATACAGTATATACCAGCGTCTGGTACTAAATGGGATTAATTCACATGAAGGGAGTTACTGTCGGTAGTAAATAGGCAAATAATGGACGTTAATTCGCGGCCGACCTCGCAGCTCATTTCCCACATTTAAAAGTCCAGGGACAACGGCCGAGGCAATGGCTTCTAGAAAAACTTCAGGTTGCGGAATAAATAAATTACGTGCTAATTTATCCGGTAAGTGAGTTAGCGACTAAATTTGAAAGCATGTGGGAGGCGGACGTGTGGAATAAGGGAACAAAAATACAAAAAATTTTTAGGCCGTAAATTTCATATAAATTATATTATTGTTGAAAGGTGGATAGGCCGTGGAAACAGTGGTTAAGATAATTTAGATTAAACTGTTTCCAATCTTTTGAAAGTTATTTATTTATTTTCTGAATATTAAAAATATAATTTACTGAAAGGCATCTTGGAAAAATTATTAACTTTTGATTCAGAAGAAGAATAATTTTGCGAAAGGCATCTTTTCTAAATATTAAACCGGATAATAACATATAAAAAAGCATCACAAAAAATTTGTTGGGCTTTTATGAATATTAAAAAGGATAATTTTGTAAAAGGCCTCGTAGAGCACAAGTGAGTCATCGTGTCGATATAAGAGCGATGGTATTCGTGTCTGTGGTCGTTAAGTCGTCCTAAGAAGATAGAGGTTGCTGCCCTTATAAGGTCCGGGTTGTTCCTTAGCCTGACTCAACGAAGAAAGTAAGCATGAAACATTTTAACCAAACCATTTTACGGGAACATTCAAGATTAATCATTAATTAAAGAACTTCAATATCCATCTTGTAGGAAAAATTACAGAAAATATTCCGGTATCGAAGAACTTAACATCTTGGTAGACTCTGATCGAGGGGTTAAAATTCGAGACCCATAAGTAAAATTCCATGCTCTAAGAAGAACATCTACTCCAGCAGTTAGGAACTTAGTAATTAGTTCACAAATTCATGGTATAAAAGACTGAAGGCGTAAACAAATTCCGTGAGCCTCCTGTACTTAAACACTTTCACGCAATACCTGATTACTTATACTTCATTCCTGGATTCCTTGCCAGTAAACTTGGAATTGTTTTTATTCTGAGACACTTTTATTCTGTGGGGGCATTATTTTGTCCGGCTTTTGTACTTTAGATCTAATTCACTCTATTTACTTTTGTGGATCTAATGAGATAGTTTTTTTTTCAGGTTGTGATCTTACTAAGATCAACATAATTTTAGGCAGCGAGCTTACCGACATCGTTATTTCAGGTTGAGATCTTACTGATATCGTTGTTATTTAAACCGAGATCTAATTGAATCGTTAATATTATTTCATGCTGAGATCTTACTGAGATCTTTATTGTTTAAGGTTGAGATATAACAGAGATCGTTATATATTATTGAAATCTTGGTTACTTTATTGTCTTCACCGTAATGAATTATTTAATATTGAAATCTCGTCAGATTTTTTGCCGTTGCATCATTGCAAACGAAATATAAAAACATTCGTGATGTACAGAGTAGTACGGACGTCACAAAACAGCTCATTAAGAGCGAAGATAAAAGACAGCATTCAAAGTCTTAGCTATAAATTAACGTGGCTCCGCTGAACGTAAACTCGTCCGGTAATTAAGCCAGACGCAATGGGTAATTTATAACAGCTATAAAATGACCTCCATGACCTGTGAAATTCATGTAAATGAAGAACATGACTAATTATGGAGCTAGGAAATAAAATAAAAGGAAAAATTATCATCAGAATGTCTGAATATTTTTCAAGTTGAAGTACCACAAGATAAATGAAAGATTTAAGCTTTAAAAGTCACAACAAATATGAAAACAAAATACGAGTACAAAATAACGAGTTTGTTGGTGCCAAAAGACAAATCACGAACAGGGTTTTAAGGAAGATTGAATTCATAAGCCATCACGAAAGAATGAGATTTATGATAATAATTCACACTGATATGACACGAAAAAAATAAAAAAAAACGCACAAATATCTTCACAAGTAATTATAAAAATTCACCGAATTTTCATGTTTCTATCTCCAAATGTATTTTCAAATTGATAATTCGTCGAGGTTTGGGCTAATGATGTTCGAGAACCCCGCTCAGCTCGATTAAAGCTGCATGTTAACCACGCACATATCGAATAAAGATGCGTTTAGACCGCGCACAGCTCGAGGGTTGGGGTTATAGATGCGTGTGGACCGCGCACAGCTCGAGGGTTAGGGCTATAGATGCGTGTAGACCGCGCACAGCTTGAGGGTTGGGGCTATAGATGCGTGTAGACCGCGCACAGCTCGAGGGTTGGGGCTATAGATGCGTGTAGACCGCGCACAGCTCGAGGGTTGGGGCTATAGATGCGTAGAGCTATAGATGCGTGTAGACCGCGCACAGCTCGAGGGTTGGGGCTATAGATGCGTGTAGACCGCGCACAGCTCGAGGGTTGGGGCTATAGATGCTTGTGGACCGCGCACAGCTCGAGGGTTGGGGCTATAGATGCCTGTGGACCGCGCACAGCTCGAGGGTTGAGGCTATAGACGCGTGTATACCGCGCACAGGTCGAGGGTTGGTGACTGGCACACTACAGAGCAGGGGACCGGCTAGCCACTACACCAGCAGCAGGCACGTGCACCAGCAAAATGACGAGACACGCACGGCATAGCGATGAGGTGTGATGCGATGCGCAGCATGATCCGCATACGTCAACAAGACCTCAACAGTTTGCAATATAATCGTTCTTTGTATAAAATATTCTTACAGTCAGAGCACGAATAAGGCGTTAACTTGGTCGATACATGACAGGAATTTTTTCTAGTGAAGAGACTGAATTTAATCAGTAGGTATTTTTTATAGATGCAATCAGTTCCGGCACATGTTTAGCACGAGACTCAATAACGGTTAATGATAAGCGAGTTGATTTAATAATACTTAACACACTATGTCGATTATGCAGTGTGTGAGCGGAGACACGACAAAATCTGTCTCGGTCGACTAAAGTTCAAATAAATTTTTGAGAACTAAATTTGATTTTGAAAAGCATTTCCGAATATGTCAGAAATTTCCGTATTACTTGAATTTCAATTCTTATCATTTTCATTTATTAATAAGCAGGGATCTGTAGATAGTTTAGTCGGTTTTGGAACTTGATGGTGAACACGACGATTTATTTTTACATCTCATCTATTTTTCTCCAGTTCGATCTTATTGTTGTAAGTTTGAAATCACGATTGAAATCATTACTATCTATATGATCAATACTCAGACTAGAGTAGTCAAACTAAACGCTTAATAGTTTCGTTTATTTGTTATTTGTTAACATCGTGTCTGTTCGTCTGTGATGACGAACCTGTGCTAATGAAATAAAAATCTGTTGTCCTGCCAAAAGTTTTGTCTACGTAATACGCGCGTAATTTTTTCTCGGGCTTTTCGGCTTTGCGACGGAGCTTACGAATAAAAGTTTAATTTGTTTGCTTCCCCTTATCTTATAAGCATATCATCAAAACGATTCGAAATGTAACTGAGTTGCAGACGATTCCCCCTGCCCCCCCCACAAAAAAATACTATAAAGTTCATGTAAATATGAATTACTGAACGCTAATAATGGGCCTGTATGCTTGGAATTTTTGATGAAAAAGTGGAGCTTCACTACAAATTTTAAAGACTTACCGTTGTTGGCGAAAAGACAGAGAGAAAGGATTCCCGAGAAATGTCTTACCTTAGGTTCGCAGCCTTTGTGGACAAGGAACTTGCAAACTGTGAAAGAAAAAAAAAACTTTTTAGGAAGCTCAATAACCTCTAAAGTTGTCGGCAGCGCTAAAGTTGGTCAAAAAATTCACCAGTTTTTGAAAGACTCACTCCTACCATATTATATATAAGAAAAAAATTTATATTGACTCAAAAGTTTTCGTATCGAATGGAAGCAAATTTTCAGCAGACCGGTTAACATCTTAATTTGTAATTATGATTTCTGATTAAATATAAATAGTGAACATTTATAACAGTATTTAATAATAAATGGATTATGACTTCCTCGATTGAGAGTAGAATTAGCAGTCATTTCCAGTATTGATGCATATACTCATGAATTGTGCATTAAAAAAGGATGCAACCACAATGCACACACACACACACACACGCAAAAAAAAAGAAATTAGCTTATATCAAGCTACGTAATACTAGCTCATTACGTGATAAAGTAAAAAATTAAGTGATAAAGTAAAAATTTTCAGCATGTTATCAATAAGAGTAGCTCACATCTCACTACAGGTCACAATATTCAACATTCCTAATAAAGTTATGTACTCGTTCACTTTTTATTAATCATTGCCAATTTATTTATTGTCCCAAATAAGCTTTGACACTCCTCTGCACTCGCATTCACAGTTTACTGCCCAGTCCTGCTTTGATTGCTACATTCGCTTGCTAGAAGAACGATATGCACAGGCATTAAATTTTAAGTATTTGACTAAATCAAAAATAGGCTGAGATGCAACGAATATTAGCAAAAGTCAATCATGTCGTTCATAAACTCTGTTCTTCATTTCCGTTGTGGTTACTAAACAACAACAGAGATGCAACGAATAATTTAATTCTGTTGTTATTAAAAAAACACCAAAATGAATATGGTTTTGTGCATGATTTGAGTTTACTCAATGATTCACCTCTGCAGCGAGCGCCGAGTTAGACAACGTGTTTAACAAACATGCCGTAAATATATCCTATTCTATTCATTCTGTTATGGTTGTCTACAGGAGAATTTATATAACGTCGTGTTACAATGTAATTGACCCACTTAGAGCGATGACTCACCTCTGCAGCAAGCGCCGAGTTATACAACGTGTTGATCAATCGTGACGAGAATATATCCTGTTTTATTCATTCTGTTGTGTTTATTTACAAAAGAAGAATTAAACTAAAGTCTTGTGCCAATGTAATTGACCCACTTATAGCGATGACTCACCTCTGCAGCAAGCGCCGAGTTTTGCGACGTGTTGGTGACACACGTGACATGGGCGCGAGCGTTTCAACTTCTTCAACTTGAACACGTGGCGCTGAGGCTCCCCAGGGCACGCCTGAGGGAGAAAGTAAAGCTAACGTTAAAATGCTATCAGAGAATGAGGATGAAATTACGGAATTTATTAATACAAGAAATAGGTTTTATTGTGTGGCATTATGTAAGTCTAGTTATCAGCTGAATGAGAATTGAAGATTCATTAACAGATTACGTAAGTTTAATAATTTAGAATTTCCAGTGCATTCCATTTGCACGTGTTTTATCACAGAACAAAAACAATATACACATGAGAAGCGCATAGAAGAAAAGCAATAACTGCTCAAAACAGGCAAATATACTGCTATTAATTTGGATTCACGTCGTTTTATTTCCTCTATTAGCGGTATATATTATGGATTTATGGTATGAGTTCAGGAGAGCAACGCCTCTGCCAGATAGTATAGTCTCACCCCAGAATATATTTTCTATTATCACTCTCATAGAAACTTTATCTAAACAGTTGTTTAGATGGCCAACATCAATAAAATTAGTCTAACAAATAAAACTCAAATTGTTGTATTACCTGATAGTTTTACAGATTTACTCATAAAAAACCGGCCTCTTTTTCCGCTAATGAGATATATTTTATCTATTTTTTATATAACAAGTAAAGGAGACACAGATGAAGTTAGTGTTACAAAATATTTAAAAGCAACAGCTCCATCGACATGCGTGGTGTCTGTCATAAAAAAAATTAATTATGCAATGAGGTGCACGTTTCAGCCCAAGGAATAGCCCATATTTTACCTCGACTTTCAGCGTTTGGGTTGCTAATCAGTGGAATCTGTTTTCTCACAAGTTCATCGAAAAAATTCTGCATATAACATTCAGTGAGAAAGCGTGTCACATCGATTGTTTTATCGACGAACTTGACAACTTCCACGAGTTCTCAATACGTTTGAGGTGACATTAATATTTATAAAATAATAAAGGTGTTGCTTTGTTTTTCAGTGAAATATTAAAAAAATTCGTTGTTTGTCAAGAAACATTGATTATTATTACAATTACTATTACTACTATTATTATGCGAAGCGATTGTCGGGCCTTGTTCGAACGAATTTCGAGGGCACATTTCACATAACTCGAATTTTTTCTGGATTAAGTAATTATTGCACTAAAATAATTTGACTGCATTAATCTCAAATCAACAAGGAATTTAAAAACAAAGAAGATGGCACAGAAGTTCACGACATCTTTATAAACGAAAGAGCTTCGTAGTCGAGTTCCATCTTCTGTTCGATAAACCTAGAAAGTAAATATAATCATTTTATAATCCAAAATTTAAATTCGGACGTTAAAACCTAAAATTGACAAATACATACAAATCAACCTAATATAACATTGCAAAATTGGCCTACCTCTTAACGAACTCAGGGCAATGGGAACTTTTATTCCGCACTTGGTGCAATACTCATACTCTTCAAAATTCTGCAATAATACTTTCAATGTTTTAATTGAAAATTGATCAAAATTCCTTCAGTTTAGCTATCACAAATATCATTGCTGAGCACGACTATGAATAATTCTATATTAATAAAATCAACAAGGTAAATATTGTTCATAAAACGACCAAGAAAAGTGGACCAGTTTTTCATAGCTCAAGAACATAGTGTATACTTATGAGAAACAGTAACAATGTAAGTGATTGAAAATGAATTTAAGATTTGATGCATTAAAATGTAAAAGCGAGTTCTAACCGATTAAAATAGAAGCAAAGAAAAATCATACACCACTTAGTTCGGGATGGGTCAATGAATGTTTAATAAAAGAAAAAAAAGATGATGACGATGCAAATGGCACAAGCAGGATGCCACTGCCACCACCTGGCACAGAGGGCCGGCAGTGCAGCTCCGCAGATGGCACAAGCAGGATGCCACAGCCACCACCTGGCGAGCGTTGAGCGTACGACATGGAAGCTTCACGGAGAACAGGTTCCGAGGAACGAACGCTTTTTGTTTTCTCGTTCATTTTGCCGACTTTTTTTCTTGTTTGCAAAGGTGGAGTCGGATTAAGCCTGGCAACCTCGAGGGGCGGCTAGGGAGCCTGAGCGGCGTTTAAGGTAACAGTACTTCGAATCGAGCGCCTGGCCGCTGCAATGGCTTGAGTTATCGTATGACTTCTTCAAGCGAGGCCTGAATTGCGTCTTTAACCTCTTACCGCACAAGCGAAGGCTCTCTTGATATTCCAATCAATGCTATTCCTACTGCAAAGAGTATTTTTTACAGATGGTAGTAATAACATTGATTGCGGTGAGCTAAAGTCTGCTACTTAAGTTAACTACTCCTAAGCGAGTCTGCAGAAGAGGAGTCTTCTAAAGCAGATTCCTCGTAATCACGGTCACCGGACCAACCTCAGGTGATACTTAATTTTATCTAATACGTATAAAGGTGCACAAAAAATGACACCTTGCATTACAGGATGAAGACAGAACTGACTCAAGTAATTCACTGTTCAGCGCAAATCGACAGACGAGAACGCATACCAAGATTAAAAAAAACGTTAGCTCTTATGTACTTGAGATTTAAAGTGGGTAAAGCAAAGGAAAAAGCGAAAGATTTGAGTGATCATGCAAGCGCCAGCGAACATAGTTGCCAACCTTCCTATCATTAACTACGACGCTTATCATTTGCAGTGAATTATCAAAAATAGTATTAGAGTTATCAAATGATCAAATTGTTTACTTACTCTTGCTGTAAATGCTCGAGTCTTTCATTGCACTAGTTTCACGTAAGCATGCACTGTTTCAAGTAAGCACCTCATGCAATATATATAAAAAAATAAAATATAAATAAAAAACACAGGACACAACGACACCGCACCAGCGACGACGACCCGGAATGCGGTGAGGCTCGCAGGGTCGCAGGAATGCCAGTCAGTGAGATGGTGTTGACGCGTACACCTACGTACATCGATGCTAGAGGCCGTACTACTACAAATGATAACGAGTTCGTAACTCTGCCAATCAATCATTGAGGACTTTTCAATCTAAATTCACCCATCATAGACTAGAAATCGGACGATACGAGAACTTGGGCCGCTCTTTTACCATACCGCTAAGTGTAATATGCCCCTATCGTAGTGTACCTAAGCAAGTTTTGATAATACGGCGACACATTACAAAAGATCCGTAAAAATTTACACTTGACATAATTAATAATTCTACAATGTGATATTTCATATTTTTATCGTGTTTTAGTACATGTATGTAATGCATGTTATAGTCCAACAAGGGTTAAATAACTGAGCCCTAATGGATCATATTGATAAAGAACTTATTAATTCCATTCTTCACAATATAATTTTCTAAGTTAATCGTAAATTTCAATGTATATGAGTAAATTTTAATAATAATTACATCCATTAGAGTAAATTTGAGAATCACCCACGCATCCTTTTGAAGTTAAAAAAGCTTGAAGTTTTAATCTGCTTAAAGCCTCTTGACGCTTCTGAGACTGAAGATCAATCGATAGCTGATGATCAATCAAAAGTAAAAAATAATTTAAATGGGATATGCTCGGGATTAATTTGCTATATCTAGTCAGATGAAAAAATGAATTTAAAAATTAATTGAGAGATATAAGCTAAATTTGCACATAAACTAAAACAAAAGTAAACTTACGAAATAACAAACCAGCGATTTTTGTAATCACGTACTCCTAGAAAACAACTATTATAGTGAACACCTGTCGGGAGAACTCGAACTTGATCGCTAAAAATAATCAGTGTTGAGGTGATTTTTAAGTTGTATTTCCAGTAGCGTTTGGTTCACATCATTGAATAATAATAAGTTTGACATTAATTTGTATGCTGCGTTTCGTGCAGTTTTTGGTGGAAATCATGGTGTAATAGTTTATTGTAGTGAATTCTACGCTGTGCTGCACGCCGTCTTTTTAGTGCAAGTCCAGGGAAGTTTGACAGGAAGGCTATGCAATATCTTCATTAGCTCTGTTGGGTCTTTACGTTGTTTATTATGGATGGAAAAAATTCCATTCAAAACTTAACAGGAAAATAAATTTAGTAGTGAAGCATTGCATCATTTGCAGAAAATAATGTCGAAAAGCTTCATTGATGCGAAAAATTTTCATTGAAAACGGAGCTATTAAGATAATATCGGACGCTGTAAAAGAAAATGATAAAATTAATTTTGATTTTCAAGCCTGTAAAATGAAACTCGTGCAACTTTTAGTGAGTAAAGGAACCGACAGAGTTTCGCTTTCAGTACAGGGAATCCTAATGCTGGAATAATAGGCATAGAAATTTGAGTATATACTGGGCCTAAATTAGATCGATTAGTTGAACTATTACAAGCTCTTGCACGGCAGCGTTAATTAAAGACGCGATAGCATTGTTCAGCTCTGTTCTAAACTCAATATTCATGAGGCGCATAGTCTAGGCTCTGCTTTAATATCGCGGCCAAAGTTTAACCATAAACGCCCCTTTTGTACAAACATGGCTTTGTTTTCTCCGTAGTTTGTTATCTTCAAGATTTAGAGCGAAGCTGTCCGAGTAAATTCCTGATGTTATCGACCGAGAAACCAGTTCTTAAAACAGCTTGTGTTCAGGTATATAAATGATGTAGGCGCTCGTCGTGCCAGTGTGGCAGCTCAAAATGCTCGCTTATATGGAAGGAGTATACGGCCGCTCATCAATCTCAATTATAGTCGTGTTATAGATAAATATAAAGCGGTATACGGCTCTCTAGCTCCCGATACGCGTACCGCATTCGTAACGGTGGCGAACTGTTCAAACCGGAGATTTCGTTATAACTGGATTCACTGCAGTTGGTTTGAACTTGTTTGAACTCCAAGTTATTTGAAACGATTAAATCTATTTAACGAAATAAATTATAATATAATATATGACAATATTCAGAGTGAGTTTAAAGAGAGAATCTTTTCAAAAGCGTTTAAGGGGAGCGTCTAGGGTAAAATTTTGGATTTCGGCTTTTCTGGTTTTTAGTCTCATCTTAACGCTGCCATTCTGACCTATCCAACGGTACCAAAACCATCTCTTTATGTTGATTTATGCGTTCACGACAGATCATGAAAGGGAGGGGGGTGGGGTAGTTCTTTAACAAATAGAATGGGAGGAAATTCGCTGCGAGCACTTTAAATAGAGTGTCTGCTTGAAGTGCACCTTAGTTACCCGCCTGGCGTCGTATGAGGAAGTGTGCATGCAGTCGCTCCCACCATCTTTGACTGGAATCAAGCTCCAGTAACGTTTAGTTTTGTATCCTTGCTACATTGAGTGCCTATTCCGATGCTCGCGGGACTTTGACGGGCTCTACTGAAAAGTTAACTTATTGTCACTGCAAACCTATCTCCTCCTAGAGTTTCGAAGCTACATCAATGAGACATATACCATTCGATTAGAAAATGAAAGATCTACAAACGTCACTTTGTCGTTTTTCCAATTTCGTTATAGTTCGGATTTTATTTTGCAAAAAGTGGGGGAGGGCGGGGGTAAAATCGTAAAATTTCGAAAAATATCGGACAAAATGCTCCCACACCCACAAAAATGAGAAATCCAAAAAACCGCTAAGTGACGTTTGTAGATATGGTCTTTACGCATCGAATGATATGTGTCTCGATGTTGTAGCTTGAAAATCCTAGGAGGAGATAGATTTCTACTGTACCCCCTTTTTTGGCCGTTTTCTAAGAATTTCACGTTTTCTTTCATTTTTTTCGAAAAATTCACACGAACAAAAATGTCTTAGAATTATGTTTCACATATGTGTACCAAGTTTCAGAGTGATCCGTCTGTGAATAGCCGAGATAAATTTTACCCTAGACGCTCCCCTTAAATGGTGAACGTTTTCTAGCAGCTAATGGTAGGTAATGTAATGAACCATTTTTTTTTTGAAGTATTTGTATTTTGATACTACGACTACTTTAGCGCTCAGAAAATTAAGTCCATAAAAGATGTACTTTCATACAAATTTATCTATACACCTGACACATCTCGGTAAAAATGATCGGTAAGGGGGAAAAAAGTGCATTGTGTTTTGGACAATGACCAATTTATTATAGTAAGTGAGTATATTAGCATTGCTGCCATACCTATCGCGCCATAAATCGAAGCAAGAATGTTTCCCAGGAGCTGAGTGCTTAATTAATTAATGTGAACCAATTAATAAAGAGCGATCTATTTTATTGCAAATAGCGCGACACAACGTTCTCCTCTTGTAATAGCGTCCAGCAGGATTTCGTGTTACGTTTACAACCTCCTCGTATTTTGAGAAAACAACAGAAAACTGATGGAGAGTTCATTTTCTAAAATTTAAGCTTATCCCCTTTCTATTCATACATGGAAATATAAACTTTGAGCTTAAAGGCCTGAGAAAAATCGACAACATTCTACTTGTCGTGGTACATATAATAAATTTCATATTGTATCATTTTGCCAGACGTCAACAATAATGAGTTTCTCTGTCCAGTTTTTTCTATTTTAAACGGAAGAAGACAATGACAAGATCTTCAAATATTTTAGAGTATATAAAGTTCAAATAGCCACGTATATACTTTTTATTCCACACATCAATATAAATCATGGCTACGCGTTGTCACCATGCATGAACACAAATGGTATACAAGTGACACTCAGGGCCATACAAATTCAGTCTCGGGAATTTCATGAATGTATAATAGGCAGTTTCTCTGCATCCGTAATATAGGAGTCATGCCTCGAGCGAACGAAGCACACAATTCCTGAGCATTTCTGCACTGCAATTCCACTGCTGGAATAGGTATGAAATGTGAGTGGTATGACACTGATTACTTAATTAGAATAACACAAGCATTGGAGATTGCAATTGCCGCTTCAATAGGAATCTGAAGGCAAAGAGATTACTGAACAATACGATAGGAATGGATATCTATTCTTTGGAATCAGTAACGTACGGTTTTACCTTACAACTAATTTACAACACTAGGAATATTGTACTGATGAATTGTCAATTACAGAAGAACTTAATTCAAGTGCTTCACAATATATTAACTCAAAACTTTTTGCTATACATTTAGCTGAAAAATAGGACACAAATGACTATATTGGATTTTTACCCGAATTGTCTGAAGAAAGAATGCAAAAATTGCATGTTTCTTGTCTCCTAGAAACACGAATTTGTCAAAGAAAGCGTGTCGTGTTAAACATGTAGACATCCTTCCCGGTTTCAAATCTTTAAGCGTTATTTTACCGTTTTTTACGCTTCACAAAATTCACACGAGTAAAATCTCTCAGGTTGGAAATGGTCGTAAATTTTTATAGCGTATTTAGGATCGAGGCACACGATCGACTGTCAACAACAAGTAAAAAAAGTAGTAAAGCAAGGATCGAAATTTTCAGAAACAAAATGTTGGGATTCTGACGTTGGATCACTTCTTTTTCATTACAAACACTCATAAATCATTTGATAATTTTTGCAAATAGATCACAGAGATATTTTAAATAAATCAAGGAAACTAATCCTTCTAGGAAAGAAGAATCAGCCGATTCAAGTCATCCCTCGAAAGATACATAAAATATTTTTCAGTCAACGATTTTGAAATACATTAACGATAAGAACAGGAACGCCAGGTGTGAAATGGTATACATATACGCTTAGATGAATACGGACGCTCATCTATTCATCGAAAAGGAAACATTGGTGTTTTGGGGGGACCGTCCCGATAAACATGATCTCATTTGTTCCATTGTTCGCCTTTGTTAATCCAAATATTATTAATAAATTTGCAACTTCAAGTCATTAAAGAAATAAATAATGGTGATAAATAATAAGTAAAGCAAGATTAACCTAGCTAAGCATAAACGCTCAATCATAAGTGACTTAGAGCTTTATTGTCAGAATTTCAGTTCAAAACGCGCATTAATGTTCAATCGAGATTCGTGTGTTTCCGGCCTTCGCTGGTTTGAACAAACTAACCTCCTAAAACGTTTGGCTAAAAGAACGCACACGTCAATAAAATCACAACGACAGTAATGAACGCACCGAAATAATAATTATAGTATTAAAAAATACTTCACGGCAAAATCGCGGAAGGGCAATAATGAATTGAGCACGACTGATTGATGTCGCATCAAAGAGGAACGAAAAAAAAAACTTTTCAAACATCCTTCAAACATTTTAAATCATATGCAAGGATATAAATTGACCCTATTTCAGTTTCTTCTTCAATGTTTCTGAAAGTAGGAGGAAAATTACATCGCAACGTCCCGCATAATACGACATAATATGCTTGCTATATCTTGGTTCTGTTATAAGCCTTATTTACTACACTAAATTGCGCATTTAACATGGAAATGAAGTTGATCATGTCTACCCAGCAAGATGCAACCATACATAACTCGTTACATTAAAATTTGCCTGTTATTTTTTGGTCTTAGTAAAGCATAGTTTATTATTTATTTGTTCAAGTTTGGCCATCGCTATAAATGTAAAGAGTCCATTCAAAATCGTATTCACGATACCATCTGTGTTGGTTTAATACCTGGACCCAACATATTATTCAGCAGTGAAGAAGAAGGATTCGAAAACCGATCCTGGGGAGATAAATGATTGGAATAACACATACTTTTTTTTATTTTCGATTGATTGAGTCATTATCTTCATGAAAATAAAAAATTTAAATTTCCATCAGAGAGCGCAATAAACTTGGAAGCTAATTTTAAGTTTAATGTGAGTGGAGTGTGAACGTCCCTTTCCCTTGAACTTTCATTCTATTAAAAGTTGACAGCTTAAGTCGGGATTAACGGATTCGGGATGAGGGCGTTTGATAACGAGTTTCTGAAATCCAAGGGATTTTATATTCCAGGAATGACTGGGTTGGACTATTATATTCGTGTGCATATGCATGATGCCTATCGCGTAGGGACATTACCTGGATCAGGAAATATTGTTAGGGAAATCATAAGACATCGGAAAATGTGGCTAGGAATATGAATTTTAATAACAATTTAATTCCAAGTGATATTATTTCATTAATGGTTTTCTTGCTGTAAATCTAGCGATAAATTGGCTGTTCTTTGCCATATGGGAGTGTGAAAGGGGATTTTTAATAATAAAAATTTCACTTACGTTTAATGTAAATTTCTTATTGTGCCAGTGAAATATCACCAGACAAATGGCGTTGGAACAACGTTTAAATAATGTTGATTGAATGAAGCAACGTTGTAAAACACGTTTATTCCGAAAAAAAAAACGGTTTAATAGACGTTGAATCGATGAAACAAAGTTTTAATTAACGTTAATCCAAAGACAAATTTCTAACTCGAAGTTGACTCAGTAAAACAACTTTTTACTCGCCTATTTTACCCACTGAAACGTCTTAATCAACGCCTTCTCAATGAAACGCTTCAATCAATTTTGATTCAATGAAACGTTTAAATCAACGTTGATTTAATGCAACGTTTTAATCAACGTAGTTTCAATTAAACGCTTAAGTCAGCCTTGATTCAATAAAACGTTTAAATCAACGTTTATCCAATGCAACGTTTAAATCAGCTTTGATTCAATAAAACGTTTAAATCAACGTTGATTCAATGCAACATTTCAATCAACATTGATTTAATATCAGATGTCTGACGGGGTCGCACGCGGCTAAGTTTTTGAGCGAGTAACTCGCGCGCTGTTGCAGACGCGCGCTGTTGCAGACGGCAGACGCGCGCTGTTGCAGACGCGCGTTGTTGCAGACGCGCGCTGTTGCAGACGGCAGACGCGCGCGCTGTTGCAGACGGCAGACGCGCGCGCTGTTGCAGACGGCAGACGCGCGCGCTGTTGCAGACGCGCGCTGTTGCAGACGCGCGTGTTGTCAGCGCGCGTCCCGGTGCCGCTATATATAGCAGGCGCGCGGCGGCACAACAACAATTTTCTACAGAAGAGGTGAATTTAGCGTAAAAACATTAGGATGGAGATGGCACTGTAATAATATATTAGAGCAAAATATCGAATTATTTGCGAACAAATGTCAACAGGTTTCGTTACAGACCGGTATTCAATTTAAAGGATTCTAAACCAATAAAGCATTGATATTCTTATGGGTATTAAAGCATGAGAAAATTTGAAACACAAGATAAAAAATAAAAAATAATAACTTGAAATCATTTAAATTATAGAAGCGTTTCTAGAGCATCATACATGCTGAGAATTTTCATTTCCACGTTTTACGCTAAAATTCTGGAGTTATGCAATCGAATTTAATTGATGTATAGCTGAAATTTCAAAGTGAAACTAACACCCTAACTTGAGGTTCCGTTATCCAACATAACCTAGAAAAAAAGAAACCCACAACAAGTCAATATGCTAATTTTATAGCCTGGGCTCTCAAGTGCTTTTCTCGCACTGCCCGACCATGAATATCAAACTTTCTAGCTTCCCTGCCATCGCTTTACTTACACAAATATGAAAAACTTTAACCGGAAAATGAATTTTACATCCCATGTGGCCCAATTATTTTTGGTCATGTGTTATCTAAATTACAGCATTGGATGTTTAATGCGGCACGTTCAATTTTTACATTATAATCTATGAATGTTTCTAAACAAATATTTTTTATAAGCTTGTTGGGCAATTCGTACTAGCGGCTTTTGACTTAGTTAACTAGCGTTCAATTTTTTCACATCTCATTTGACAAAATTCGTCAAATCTCAGCTGCACTTATAACGAGGTATGAAAAAAGTATATTTGTACATTTTTCTCAAATTTAAATTTTTTTCTTGAAGAAAAAACTCTCTTCGTGCATTTTGATCTCAAAAATGTTCGTTTTTACCCAAGTTTTGGGATTACTCAAGTCTCTCGCGACAGCTCGCCGAAGCATTTACGGGAAACTCATTTACTTTTATGTCCAGCCTGAAATGCCCCCTATGCCATAAAAAAACTTAAATTTTTGGCAAAATTTTTTCTTCTCGTGACCTAATTACTAAACTTTGGATCAGAAAAATTTCCTTGAACCTCCAGTCTTTCTGAATTCAGTTCAAGGAAGCGAGTTTTGAAGACATTGTCTGTGTGCTAATCGATTCTTAAATTAAAAAAACAGCTTTTTGTTGAATTTGGAGACAAATGATTGGTAATTTCTCTATCCTAAAAAATACCGAAAGGTGTTTCGTCACAAAAAATGAATACCTTTCAAATTTCGTCCAAAAGTAAATTAACTTTGATCGAAACAAATAACAACTGAAAGTTGTGTCACAGACCCGTTCTTGAAAGAGACAATTTGAATTGAGATTTATGATTAATAACTTCAATGAGCTCTTGCCTATGAGCCCCTGCCTATGAGCCCCTGCCTATGAGCCACAGCCTATGAGCCCCTGCCTATGAGCCACTGCCTATGAGCCCCTGCCAATGAGCCCGTGCCTATGAGCCCCTGCCTATGAGCTCCTGCCTATGAGCCCCTGCCAATGAGCCCCTACATATGAGCCCCTACCTATGAGCCCCTGCCAATGAGCCCTTGCCTATGAGCCCCTGCCAATGAGCCCTTGCCTATGAGCCCCTGCCTATGAGCTCCTGCCTATGAGCCCCTACATATGAGTCCCTACCTATGAGCCCCTGCCAATGAGCCCCTGCCAATGAGCCCCTGCCAATAAGCCCCTGCCAATGAGCCCCTGTCTATGAGCCCCTGCCTATGAGCCCCTGCCTATATAAGCCTATGAGCCCCTGCCTATGAGCCCCTGCCTATGAGCCCCTGCCAATGAGCCCCTGCCAATGAGGCTCGCCTATGAGCCCCTGTCTATGAGCCCCTGCCTATGAGCCCTGCCTATAAGCCATTAATTTCAAGACCATTTACAATTTATCAATCATTCTAACCGACATTGAGCAGCGTTATCGTACAGAAATTTAACGTCAATCCAGACCGAAATTATTTAAGATCCGAAGCGCTATTTCAAAAGGAAGGATCCACCCTAAATTTCCCGATTCTCTCGATACGAGCCCCGCTGCTCCCACACATCAGCCAGAGCACAAACTTTGTTGTACAAGACACGCATCCCGCGAGGGTTCGACTTCTCTGCGCCGTAGATATCAGGTCTCGTCATGATGTATCTCCTTCATCACAGGCTTGCTCAAGCCACGCACTATACTGCACGCTGCGGCGCACTTCACTGTGGTGCGCTGCTACACGCGCATCATTGTGTGCGGTGCTAGACGCACTTCACTGTGGTGCGCTGCTACGCACTCCACTGTGGTGCGCTGCTACGCACTCCACTGTGGTGCGCTGCTACGCACTCCACTGTGGTGCGCTGCTACGCACTCCACTGTGGTGCGCTGCTACGCACTTCACTGTGGTGCGCTGCTACGCACTCCACTGTGGTGCGCTGCTACGCACTTCACTGTGGTGCGCTGCTACGCACTTCACTGTGGTGCGCTGTTTACTTACGATAAACTGTGTACGGAGCCCCCGTAAGAGTTTATTCTGTTGCCAGTCATCTCGCGCCGAGCTCGCTTTATATATCACGACGCCGTCTATTCCCTTCCATAGGGGATTTAAGCTCGATGAATGCGACATTAAAGTGTTTTTAGAGCCTTTGCCTATAGGATACTTTACACTTTGCAAATAAATTGTAACAAAGATTATTAGCAGTAGCCTGAAAACGTGCTTTTCTTTAAAATAAATTTTCGACGAGGTGAATTACATTTAGTATCAAAATAACACTTCTGTGTCTACGAGGATTTATATAAAGGAAGCCAGAATTGAATTATCTTAAAATTTTTCATGTCAGGTGGTCCGGAACTGCAGCAAAGAGATGATGCAAGGAAAGCTCACCTATTACTACAATGCTCCGATGCATCATATTCTAGCAGTCATTTTAAAATTTCAAGATTTCAAGTAGATTACACTCACCAGACATGTCTAAAGTAACAGAAAAACTGAACAAATGAACCCAATCATGAATCATTTCACCTCTGAAATACATCATGTAATAGCCCTTGTATTTCTCTCGCAAATACCTACGGCCTTTGGTTAATATCGGTCTAGATTACCCCGAATTGGATGCTAATCTCAGCATAAATCTCGGACGCGGCCGAGTTCTCATTACCATTACAAATTTGCGTTAAAAAGATACGCTGGAATTAAGGCTGCGTCTACGACTGGAACTAATTTAGGAATGCGTGGTCCCGGTAAGGTGGGATTTGACGAACTCATCGAGTGAATTCCTTGGCCATTTCTTCAGTATTGCACTAAGTTTGGATTTTCCTACAGCCAAAACTGTCGTGTTGTCTTCCTTTAATTTCTGTTTTTTATCATTAAGCGATTAAATTTCTAAAATAATTGATAATTAAAACTAACGTCAGCAGCAACTTTCTCCCTCCGACCCAGCGTGATTATAAATTAAGACAACTACTACACAAGTAATAAAAAACCTTCGTGACTTTTTTAATATAAAAACTAAAATGTCCCATGACAAAAATAACGAATGCATATAAAAGACAAATAATCCAAAGGATAAAACTCAATGGCAAAAAGCGGGCCATAGTTGGCTATGATCTTCCGGGTGGGCTCTCTATATTCAAATGATAGGGTAGACGATGATATCGCGAGAAGGCAGACGATGATATCGCGCTGATAACCGTATGATACTCGAGCTAAACAGCGCCCTCGACACGACGTATAGCCTCGCTGTGGCGGGGCGACGACGCGATAGCATCGCGCCTGCCTTTGCTTTAGTTTCCCGTGAACGCGATTACAAGTTCTGGGTCCATACTTGCATAACTCGCTAAGTGAACGTAAGTACTTACGCTCTATTTTCTTGTCTATAATAGGTGGATTTTGCTTGAAAGGCTGTCAATGATTGGCTGGTGAACTTACGATTTCATAACTTTTTTTTAAAGTAGATATGGGCCCTGGACTTAAAAAAAGCATCAATGGAATCAGAGAGCCAACATGAATGAAAACAAAAACTTGTATCCAGCAATGAGGTAGTTTATAGAATTCATTTGATTTTAAAATGGTACTTGAAAAGATTGGAGAAGATTGCTCTTTTTTCAGCTTAATTTGGTATTCTTTTGTTATATTGAGTATTATTTTTTACGTGATTCCTATATTTCATTTTTTTAGTGAGAAATTCATTTAATAGAACATAATAAGGAACTATTGCATCATTCATTTGAGACCAATGTTATTGTACGTCATACTTCAAATCAAAATTTTCAGGTTTCTTGAGTTTATGAAAAATGATGAGTGTAAACGCCTATTATTATCTAAATTGCTCTACCGTTGTTTTCTGGATCTATGCGTCTGCGTTATTGATTAATTGAAAAAATTATTTTCGCATATTGACATCCTGGTTCTTCCACGATATTTTTTGAGGCAATAGAGTCAGGTGCCAGCTGAAAATACAAATTAAATGTCGACCAAAAAACAGTCGAGCCAAATATAATTCGAGCTTAATCACTTTATGGGACGGTAGCACATATAAAGCTAAAGGTAACGTGGCGAGTGCATCCGCGCTATGCTTGGCATGCGCACGGCCACACACGAACTCAGAGAAATGAGCGACACTTAGTCCAAATAACGATCTAATTTTTGCCCTTGAGTGGGCCACTAAGTTTGGAGCGACACAAGGGCGTATCTGTGCTACGGGCACAAAGTATTTAACTATTTGGACAGAATGACCCAACACTTTTTTTAAGTGCGTCAACGATTCACGGTAGTTCGACGACTGCTTGAGATTATAGGAATTTGAAAACTTAGGCCGCAGCATTTTACTAATACGTAAGTAAATTGAACTTTCAAGTTTATGTTTAAAATATATATCTTGTCGCAATAAAAAATAGGCGTATGCAAGAGTAGATGCAGTATTGATATTTATTAACCGTTTATAGTGATAACTTCAAATACTTTGTAGAGGCAAACAATTAATATGTCGAATTAAAAAACAATCACGCTCTACTCCATGCAGGCGGAGATTTCCGTCGAAGATTTACATTATTTTATTATAATCCGCTTAAACCCAAATCTTTTAAATCCTGCCAGATCATACCTCATGCCATCAGCGAGATTCTCCTAACTAAGAGGATAAATATTCTATTCAGAACGAGAAGAAGGATTTAGTTACAGCGATTCAATTTCCCAGGAATTTGCCTCCATTAAATTCGATGACGTGATTCAAGCATCGTCCGTATTTAATTGAATACATCTCTGAACTCATGTGAATCGGAATCAAAATTTTTGCTAGTTGAGGATTTTTAAATCAACAGTGTAGATTTCTGAAATTGAAGATCGGATTCAACTTACCGTTTCAGTATCACATGAAACAAATTAGAATTTTGCGGAGCATTCTTAACATACGGAAATTACAATAAAAACCAAGCGTAAATGAAAAAAATACACATCCCTGTAATTTCTATCCCATTCTCTCTCGAGTTTTCAGAAAATGAAGAGCAAAGGAGCAATTCGAATTGTCATTTTTAAGTACTTGGAGAATAATTTAGATTTGTATTAAGGTTTTTGATTTCTGTATTTGAGAGCCGAAAGAATTTCCGGTGAACTGAATTGAAACACGGCGGTGAACTGAGAATTAAGAAATACCAGCCGGTCCTTACTGCCACAGGGAACATGAGAGAGGGAATTGGAAAATCTTCTATAAAGCCCGGCTATGTGTGGACAAAAAGAATACAAAAAGGGATATGGACATTGTGGAAGCAAAATTTCCAAAAACGTCTGTAAGTTGAAAGTCTTTGAAGTTGCACTCTCATCAGCTTTTTCAAATAACATTTTTGATGATGAAAAAATGGATATTTTGTGTATATAAAAATATTTTACTCACGGAACCCGTTGCGTTCCTGTACGTTACGTCGTCACCAACCTGCAATAGAAACGTGTATTAATAAATGACATTCGTTTCATCTTTTCGTTAATATATCGAATTCTTTAATAGTACATCTCACTAATACATCTCATTAATAAAAATTAATTCTTCATTCTCGTTTCATCAATTAATAATCATTTGAATTTTCAAGTGTAATAATATCGCAACAATTATCGAATATTGGCGCAAGATTGAAGGACATAAAACTGATTAGGCATAGCGTTGATGCTGCAACATTTCGTAACATTATATACAGCAAGATAAAATTTTGATTATTTAAACCAAGTACGTCGCGTTTTGGACTACATATTGGTAGTTGTTGACAGTTATTTGAAGACTATTAGAGTCCTGTATGGTTTTCTCATCAAAATTTGTACGGCTTTCATTTTAAGCTTCTGCTGAGCAGGTTCATCCCTATAGATACGTTTCAGCGCTAGAGGTTGTGATCGTTACTTTACTATGTAGGGAAAGATTATTCCTTTTCTACAAATTTTTACACATTATTACGCATTTTAGCACATTTTTACACATTCTTCCGAATTTTAACACATTTTTACACATTTTTTCATTATACCACACAACCTTAAGCATTTCAGGGCTGGAGGTTGTGATCGTAACTTTACTATTTAGGAAAGCTGATTACTATTGAAGTTCACGTTATGTTCAGGGTCTCGCATATCTAACGTGACTCTCGCAGTTTTATTTAGGGTTATTAATATGTTCAAATAGTCGGTGAAGAAAAAATTGTTCTCCTGAAATGAGATCGTTATAACTTATTAGTATAACTACTACACGTTATTTTCTCAATATATGGATCATGTAAAGTATGATTAAATTTTGTGACAGCTGCACCACATCCTGTAGATTTGATCGTTTCTCAGAATGGATTTTTATCTCTCACGCAGTGTCATGGAACATATTAATTATTTTCATCATATTTATAAAGAATCATAAGTCACCACGATGTCACGATATCGTCAATGTGACGTAAAACATTTTTATTTGTGGTGAATCATTGACGATCCTGGCTCTTCATATCTGGAGAGCAGGTACAATAATAGTCATGTTATTAATACCTATTATCACTCCACTCATCACTAGTCACACATCCCTCTTCATCACACATCACTAATCATCACTCATCACTTATCCACAGATCAGTTGAACACTGGCAGAAATAAAATAGGATAAATTTCTGTCCGACTATAGTAGGATACAACCCACAACATTTGTATCAACACACACCAGCTTTAGGACCAACACACAACAGCTGCATTTATACGCAGCAGTTGTACCAACAATAGACAGAATTTGCATGAGTACGCAGTAGATATATTGACAATAGTTGTATTAACAATACACAGTAGCTGTATTAACACACGACCGCTGTATTTACGCATGACAGTTGTATTATCAACACGGGATAAAATTGTTCAAACAATGAGTTGATGCTGCATCATACTATGCTAATATCAACATCAAGATCTTACGTCTGGATCATTTAAATCAAGAACGTTTTCAAACGTGTCGTTACAAAACATTTTATTGAAGGCTTAGTGGATTTACTTTTCGTATTGCGATATACAGCAGTTGTTTTATTGCACAAGCGTTACAATAACAACACACAACACTTACATTAACGCACAGTAATTATATTAATAATACACAAGAGTTATATTAATAACACACAGCATCTGTACTAACGCACTGTTAGTACAGATGTTAGAAGTTATATTAACAACACATTTTAACACACAACAGTTGAATTAGCACACAGCAGTTATATCAACACACAACAGTTGTATTAATACACAGCAGTTGAGTTAGCACACAGCAGTTATATCAACACACAGCACTTATATCACCACACACCAGTTGAATTAACACACAGCAGTTGGATGGGTTCATTTTAAGCACAGCAGGGCAGTTGGTCCTAATGAAGGACCAGCGGGTGAGGTTAGCGGCAACAAAGCCACGCCAAATCTTGGGCTCGGATGAGCCATTGGAAGTAGAGTCGTTAAGTGTGATCACTAAATCGATAGTAAGGGCAGACCATGAGTAAATAATCCTGGGGTCTAGAGCAGAATATTTCCATGCAGTATATTGTAAAATGATAAAATGTTAACAATATAATATTGTCCGATAAAATTACAGAAATATATGAAGAACTCGTTGATATATGAAAAAAGGGGATAAATTGATAGTATGCGAGAGAAGTTAATGAGCACTGGAAACAGTAACGCGGACATGGCAAAACAATTGTAAACCCAGGTACGTGAATAACAGGAACCGTGGTTGATGGGTGAGCAATGATGGAACAATCGGGCAGAGCGACACAATAGCCCCGCGGAAATTAACGATGGAAAAACTAGCGGCAACTACAGCAATGGAGAGCCATCTGTGACAACGAGCGTGTCGAGTCATTTCCTGCAGTGTTTCATTGCCATGGCTGTTGTGTTGCCGCTCATGGCAGGAGTTGCCATTGATGAGTTAGTTGCCACTGACGAGCAATGTTGCCATTGAACAATGTTGCCATTGACGAACAATGTTGTCATTGGCGAACAATGTTGTCATTGATGTTTTATGCGATGTTTGACGTGTTATCTTGCTGTGCGCGTCTATTGTAGTTACTGACGCCATTGACGACCAATTATTCTGAAATTTATATTTTTCCTGATCTGATTGCAAGAGATCGCATCCGAAGCAATGATTTTAAGACCCTAGTTTGGTCTGAGGGCAGCAGCACAAACACTCGAAAAGAAGCAAATTGCTCAAGCCGGAGAGGCGTAACTGGGTTTCCATTCACTCAATTAATTTTAATCCACCATTTAGACACGAATTTGGAAACGTAAAACATAAAATAAAAAATCCGAGCTAGGTTTTACAGTAATTTGTTTACGTTTACACTTCAGTAGTAATCTCAACTTTGTACTTTTTTATTATATATCCATCAGCATCATGAATTTCACATCTTTAATCAATAATAAGAAACATTTGAGACTCTTAAGCTGCTGCCAATGCACAAGAAACAACGTATAAACTATAATCAATAATTTGCCTGGACAAATAAATAGATATTTTTTGTCCGGTAACGTCGCTGATGCCGACGACGCATTGAAACTCAATGCAGCTTGAGGCCAGTTTATCAGCGAATAAAATACTCCTGAAGATTCACTGGAGAAAATTCATCAGGTTTTAGGAGCCCTCAGATCTCGTCGGGGCGTCCTAAAAAACTAACGTCTTTTGAGGGCCGTAATGTGGCCGTAAGATATGTGAGGGGCGGGATGTGAGGGGTGGGATGTGAGGGGAGGGATGTGAGGGAAGGGAAGTGAGGGACGGTAAGTTAGGGCAGGCATATAGAGGGGAGGGCGAGTGTGAGAAGGATGATATGTGTGGCAGAACATACTTATTATATGCATATTTATTACATGCATTGCATCCGTATTTTTTATTTCAAATTCGGTATCAGAAATTAAATACAGAGATTTTTTTGCCTATTTATTCATCCTCGACCAAGTCCGGTGAAAACAAAATCACTAAAATAGGAGAAATAATGAAATTGATCGGAGAAGTTTTAGATAAACGGTAATTAAATATAAATTCTGCAAGCGATTTCTTTTTTTATTCAGGGCCACACTCGCAAATTAGGCTTTTCTCCATGACTAAATAGAATCTAGAAATGCCGTCCTGGTTCTCCAGTTCCTGAAACGCGAGTTCTTTTTCAGTACCTATTGAATGAAGTACAAAATTTTCGTTAGCAACTGCGGGCAAACTACACAAGAACGCGTCAGCCGAACTCATTACCAGACCGAGAAAAAATTTGCTGGCTTCTTCAGGTCTTAATTTATTTTGTGGGACGAGAGACCTCTGAATATGACAGCTTTTGTACATGCAGGCAATATGTCGCTGCCAACAAGTTGGCGGCTAAAAAAGAACAAATTATTAAATTATTTCTTTCGGATAACTGATTAAGTTTGTTTGAAATCCTCTTAAAATATGAACTGTCTGCTCTAGAGTTGACAAATGAGCAAACATCTTAATAATGAATGCCAGCATATAATAAAATAGCAGCAAGATTACATCAATTACGCATTCTAATATAATAAATCTGTATTGAAAGTCATTCCAATTATATTACTGGAAGGGACAAACCCCCACTAAACCACTTCAACTGATTTTTTATTATGCGCACAGCGACGCTAAATTATACATGTGCCTCGAGTTGTCCAACTCCAGATGCGGTGACTCCAAATTTTTGAATTTTATATATAAATATATATGTAAAGTGTCAAATTTTTGTGGCAGGACTTGAATTGAAAATAAATTGCCAATTGAATTTGAATTCAAATTTAGTAAAAATGTCAATTTTTTAAATCTTCCGCATTAATTTGTCCATTTATTGACGAAACAAAATTACTACTTTGCGTCTCGCATGCAATGAATGTGGGAAAACTAGCGATCAATTTAAATTCAGAATAATTATATTTGATTGAACTCTAGTTAGATTGCTATTAATAAATCACTTCGCACAAGCAATAATTGAACGAGCTATATTAATAACTGTTTACATTAAATTAGAGAAATATTAAAGAAAATTATTACCGAAGTTATAACACTTATTTTTTATAACACGCCTTGGAATTCGTGCCATATAATATCTGAATTTATAGTGAGTTTGGAGGAACAGTGTTTAATCTTTCTAAAAAAAGGCATTTAGAGAGATGCGCCAAATGTGGATTAATATCATTCTTGGATAAGGCATTTAGGCACTTTTTAGCGCATTTTCTCGTTTATGGAAAAAATGCCCTACTGTGTTCGTCATGTCCGTACGTCTGTCCGTCCGTCCGTCTGTCTGCCCGTGACTTCACGTTTTCGTTTACGAGAAAATGCGCTCTCTGTCACTCACTGCAGTGAGTACTGAGTTATATTTTTTTAGACCCTCAGGCATTTTTTTGGAACAAATCAGGTTGCGTGCCGTGAACAAGTTCTGCTAAGTTAGCGTGCACAGCAAACTTAGAATCACTGAAGGCATCAGGCGCGCGTGGGTGAACATAGCGGCCAGTGAGGGGATTGAGCTCACCCTGACTCTGCACTCAGAGAAATCAGTAAGACTTTGTCCGTATTGCGATGCAATCGTGTCCATTTTTGGGTCATTCTAAGCTAGCCTAGTTTTGTTTGGCAAAAAGGCATCAGTGGTACGTTCACTCTTCACTCGTTTTGAGAGTGTGTTGAGTTGCACTATTTGCACAAAATGACCCATGTATTGCACTAGTACATGAATCTAGGCAAGAATCTCCCCAGGCACGAATACTAGGCACGAACCTCCCCAGGCACGAATACTAGGCAAGAATCTCCCCAGGCACGAATACTAGGCAAGAAACTCCCCAGGCACGAATACTAGGCAAGAACCTCCCCAGGCACGAATACTAGGCAAGAACCTCCCCAGGCACGAATACTAGGCAAGAATCTCTCCCCAGGCACGAATACTAGGCAGGAATCTCCCCAGGCACGAATACTAGGCAGGAATCTCCCCAGGCACGAATACTAGGCCAGAAACTCCCCAAGCACGAATACAAGGGAAGAATCTCCCCAGGCACGAATACTAGGCAAGAATCTCCCCAGGCACGAATACTAGGCAAGAACCTACCCAGGCACGAATACAAGGCAAGAATCTCTCCCCAGGCACGAGCACGAGGCAAGAACCGCCCCAGGCACGAGTACTAGACACGAACACTAGGCAAGAACGAATACTAGACAGGAATCTCTGCAGGCACGAGAATCTCTGCAGGCACGAATACTAGGCAAGAACCTACCCAGGCACGAATACAAGGCAAGAATCTCTCCCCAGGCACGAACACTAGGCACAAACCTCCCCAGGCACGAATGTTAGGCAGGAATCCCTGCAGGCACGGAGGTCCCCCCATGCCTGGGGAACACGAAAGGAAATACAATCAAATCCACGGCAGCGCGCAGAGTCTGTTCCCCAGGGTAGCCACAACGCAGCAACAACGAATGCCATATTTTTTAAATATAAGCGACGATTGCTTCATGTTCAAAATTTCTGGTAACTCGATTTTTTCTTGTGAAAACAGAAATTTGACTTATGCCCGGCAATGCTCTATAAAAATGTGAATAAATATTTAAACGATTCGACGAAGCTATTGAATATTTTCATGGAATTTCATAAAATTCTTTAATACATAATCGGCATTTTCAAAGAGAAAAATGCAAGGCGTAATAACAAAGATAACCAAGCACAAGGAGGCCAAGAAAATGTCAATTAAAATAATCACTTTAAGCACAGTTTGTAATGAAGTTGTGGTTTCGAACACCAGCTCCATCGATTGTCAGTTCAAAAGTTCAAGAATACAAGTTTAGAACTGATGTTGTGTTATCCGAAACGTTTCCGATGGAATCCTGGGGAATGTACCAAGCTTTTTTCTTTCCTTTTAAATTCTTAGTTGATACGGAATTAAGGCAAACAAGTCATTTTAATATTTGCATGGGTATAACTATTAAGTGCTTTGGCATAACAAACGTAACTCGATTACAAACTTTTATCATAACAAAGGGCTTGAAAATGGGCACAAAAGTCATCCTATATTCAAGATCAACATAGCGATTGATTTCTCAACTCAATCTGAGCAACATGGTGGGTTAGACCCTTACATTTCTCAACTCAACCTGAGCAACATGTTATGTTGGACCCTCCATTTCTCAACTCAACCTGAGCAACATGGTGACCCCTCCATTTCTCAACTCAACCTGAGCAACATGGTGGGTTATATAGACCCCTACATTTCTCAACTCAACCTGAGCAACATGTTATGTTGGACCCTCCATTTCTCAACTCAACCTGAGCAACATGTTAGGTTAGACCCCATGCCGTGGTCAGCTGCAGCTGCAGCAAGTGCAATGTCACCTGACACCACAGAGGCAGATGCAGAACAGGTTACCGGCCCAACAGTTATGTTTAGAATACCACCTCCTACAACTGCAGCACCTCGCACACCCTCATACAAGCAGCCAATCGAAAGAAAACAAAAACCTATTGCAGACTTAGTATACTAAATTGCGAGAAAAATATTGTTTAGTTCATGTCGACAAAAGATAGCAGAATTCCTTTTTGCAGCAGCGACCCTTACAGCTATTGTAAGAGTGGAAACATAATAAACAGTTTTAGTACCTGCGCAAGGGCCAACACCTTTCGTAATTCGCATAACTTCAGCTGTGCTAACACTTCAGAGAAAACCTAGATGATGCAGGCAAATATTGCATAGATTATGTCTAAACATGCTGGCGTGCGCATCGTGCGAGCAGCTCTGCAGATACCTTCATATGTACAACTATGTGGCCAGCGTATATATGCGCAAACAGCTCGAGCAACACATACTTCACACAGCACCACACATATTGCCCCACATCTTCACACACAATGCCATACATTACCACATGCACATATAGCTCTCTCATCACCACACACATTGCCCCCATATTACCGTTAAATTCCGCCAGTGCCTTTGGTAAATTTTTCGGTCTTGATAATTAAAGGCATTGAGCATCCATCATTTGATGAGTGTAAATGCTCTTCAACATACGCGGGCGTTATTCAACGAGCCCTCCATATATTTAACACATTTGGCTTGAATTTATCGTGAGGGCGCATTCTTCATTTCAGCACCTCGATCTCTGGTCTGAGGGCAAATGCGGTGGTTTTCGCTAAGAAAGAGAAGAAGCAGTGGAAGAATTTTTTCATCTGGCCGCAAAATCCTCGAAAGGCGATTTATTGGTCCAGTAAATCCTTTAATCGGATAAGATTATCCGATTGCCAATCTTTTCGTTCAATTGCGACCTAGGACTTGAAATAACATCGACTTAGAAACACCATGGAATCTTACTTCCAGAAAAATGTACGTAGTATTGCATAGGAGTATAGAAAGTATAACTCAATAGAGTAACGCTATTCATGCATAATCCAAAAGTGTTTTAGTTTGTGAAAAAGAATGTTCTATAGTCAGAACACATCGATCTATTAATTATTCGTTTTATAATCCGCGATTAGCTTCCATGACAGAGTAAACAGGCATACGTCACATCACGACAGCTGGTGAAAGTTGGCGTATAGGAAAACATTTTTATGTAGGAAAATATTTTTCTTGAAGGATGAAGGAAGCGACGAAGTTCCTGGAGCGCCTCCGGAGATTGCTCTGGAGACGCTAAAGTTGTGGCATCTCCATGGCAAGTAGTGGCATCGCCGTGGCAAGTTGTGGTATCACCGTGACATTATCGTGGCAAGTTATGGCATCGCCGTGGCAAGTTATGGCATCGCCGTGGCAAGTGGTGGCATCGCCGTGGCATTCAAGTTGAGGTATCGCCATGGCCTGTTGTGGCAACGCCGAGGCATAATATACGGCAACTCTAACGTTACGTAAATAACACATAGTTTTTATGAGAATTCGAACGCAAAGGAATTTGGATGCACGCAAGATTAAAATGCGTGTCTCGCCGACATTTTCTTGCTTTTCCCGTCCCTATTTCCATTTGACCCAGTAGCATGAATTGTTCATTTAAAGAGGGCTATACTGGCATGATGCACACAATTAAAATTCGCATACGTCTTGGTAGCGACACAAAATCTCAGCGACTCGTGGTGACGTCCTAGTAAACATTTACGTCAGGCCAAAAATATTTTGTTGCTGTTACCATGAGTACGACCTCTGAAAATTGAAAATAGTTTAGCTGGGAAATTCACCAAACATTGAATTCAATATTGAAAAAGGAATTACAACTTTAAAACAATATTCTTACTGCTTTTTTTCGAACTCCTTTAAAAGTAAGTTCAGAGGGAAACCAGAGGTGATGGCATTCTTAAAAAGGCTCCGTAGTCGCCTTTGTCATATCGTTGATGTGCAGAGATTGCTTTCTCAAGAGTCAACCTCAAGCAGTTCAGGCCATTTGTGTGCACGACAAATTACGAGGCTAAAAAAATGCCAACAAATTACAGGCTAAAAACAACCCTCAAGTATTGACCTCAACGCCGGCATCAATTGTCTGTCGGCTTTTAGAATAAACGTTGATGCGTTGCCTTTTATACGTAATAATAATGGCTAAGCAAGTAAAACACAATAGCTTTCCCACTAAACAATTATAAATTAGTACATAACCACATAACGAGCATAGAAACTCAGTAATTTTCATATAATGGAGATAAGCTAAAGAAAGACGATTCATGTACACACAGACTATAATCAAAATTTCGATTGAGTATATTACTGCTGACTTTAAAGTTAAATTTAAAATTCGATGTAACACATAAAAATCTCTGTACAATCTTGAACAAAGCTGTCAAGCATCATGTTCAGGAAACTCGCTATAAATCAATTTACATTCCTCTTTTGATCAGAGTAACAGGCTTCACAATCCCCATGCTAGCGAGAAAAAAAAACATTTCAGTTCCATCAACACATCAACAAAAAACTGGTCGCGCGCTCGGCGAGTTTGGCTGTGAGCGCTGCAGCAACTTTCCAGGTCTCACCCACGCCAACCGAGAAGCACAAAAAAAAATACTAACCGGCCCTCAGACATTTAAAAAACGTTAAGGGTGGAAAAAGTTTAGTACCAGGGGGTCCATCGGTAAATGCACTGATGGATCGATGATGTCTCCTACCGGCTTTCCGACCTTACAACTTCAACAGGACAGCTACTTCAAAGGTTGAAATGAATTATGTAAATTTAAAATAAATTATAATTGCAAACACAGTTCCTACACACGAGGGTAGAAAGCGTATCTCTTGAATGCGTAAGTTTATGAAATTTTTCTCAATGAAGCACTTAATGCATGTTGTTTAACTACCAAATGTACATTAATACTTTGATACTTGCTTGTCCGAAAGTTCAATCAATTACAGGTTCTACATTAAAAACGGTCTCAATACTGTGAATTAACGTGAGAATTGCAAAACAGAATTCTTATTTACGTGAAATTTACTCCTCAATTTACTCCTGTAAATACGCGACAATCCAATAGCTAGGCGATCTGTAGCAACGCGGCTAAATGCGCACTCTACACGCTAGCTCGGCCACAGCGGCGTCACTACATGCCGCACTCTACACGCTAGCTCGGCACCGGCGGCGTCGCCACATGCCGCACTCCACACGCAAGCTCGGCCACAGCGGCGTCGCTACATGCCTCACTCTACACGCTAGCTCGGCCACAGCGGCATCGCCACATGCCTCACTCTACACGTTAGCTCGGTCACAGCGGCGTCGCCACATGCCTCACTCTACACGCTAGCTCGGCCACAGCGGCGTCGCTACATGCCGCACTCCACACGCTAGCTCGGCCACAGCGGCGTGGCTACATACCTCACTCCACGCTACATGCCTCACTCCACACGCTAGCTCGGCCACGGCGGCGCCGCTACATGCCTCACTCCACGCTACATGCCTCACTCCACACGCTAGCTCGGCCACGGCGGCACAGGAACAGGAGGCGCAGCGTTCATGAGCGTCGGGTCATATAAGGCTGGCCCGTAATTTGGTGGCCGGTCCTGTATGGCAGTCGTGGCCCCCTGGTGATCACTGATACACTCTCTCTCTTTCTCTCTCTTTCTCTTTCTTTCTCTCTCTTTCTCTTTCTTTCTCTCTCTATCTCTCTCTCTTTCTCTCTCTTTCTCCTGCACTCCCTTCTCTCTTTCGATCTTTCTCCCTCTGTTTCACTCTACCTCTCTCCCTCTCCTTCCCTAATTTTCACTTCATGTCTTTTCTTTCACTGTCTCGCTATCCCTTTCTCTCTCGGTTTATTATCACGCGTATTGGACACAACGGTTAATTTTGTCAATCACAACCACGAATAATCTATCTTGTAATCCCATTAAGATACAAAAAATCCTTAAAAACGATATTGTAAAAATTAAATTGATTGGATACTACGATTGGATTGGATACTTACGATTTATAACTACAATAACCACGTTGTGTTGCCAGTTGTGTACGTGTTGAGTTCCTAGTTGTGTTGCCAGTTGTGTACGTGCTGAGTTCCCAGTTGTGTTGCCTGTTGTGTACGTGCTGAGTTCTCAGTTGTTTTGTCAGTTGTGTTTCAAGCTTGTACGCGCCATGTGATAATTCATTATCTGAATAAAGGCCACCATTTCGTGAATTTTTGGCGGGAAAATTTTTGATTCAGCATTAACCAACTAATTGCGTAACCTAAGAAAAGTACTTTGTTTGCAAACGGTAAGCTCAAACATTATAAATGTCAAATTAATGATGGATAAGCTATTTCTCAATGCAAATGTAGTAACTATTCATCACACAGTGCCTCTGAATTAATAGAAAAAGATTTCGTTTTCGAATGAGCACATTCTCGAAACACTAATTTCTTCAGCTCCATATACCCATGAAAACCTTAGTAATGCAAGAATTTGTTGAGCTTTCCAAAGACTTTCCCGAACAACCATTAATTTACCAAGTATGGATGCTATGGATGAAATTCTTCCAAAGAAATGAAAGCTCATTCTGCATGTTCTGTATATGAGGAAACACTTGTGCAACATTCTTACTATATAACTTCAATAATCTGCCTGTTCTGTGTATAAGGAAACACGTGCTACATTCTTACTAGATAACTACAATAATCCCGAGCTGTAGCAATCAGCCTCCCAGGTGGTGCTCACGAAACGCCACAATATTGCCTGCAGGTTTGTGCAGTCTGCTGAATAATACAGCACGCAAGGAAGGTTGTCTGAAATTAAATGTATTCATAATATCATTCATTACTTCTCGTTTCCTCATTTTCTGACAACTAAAGCCGTGGGTATATAGTTGATTTATACGTTAATGATATAGCAACATTAGCAAAAATAATAGTGCATATTTTTTCCTCTTGTTTTTATTAAAACAAATTTAACGCATTTAAACTCAAGGGAGCACGGAATAAAATTTATGCAGCGCGTGTCAGCACCACAACAAATGCAGTGCACTCACAACTCATCCATCGCGACGCTGCTGCACAATTGCAGTCATCCGTCATGAGCTGACAGCAGCAGCACAATGTGCCACACACAAGCAGCAGCAGCACAATGTGCCATACACAAGCAGCGGCAGCACAATGTGCCATACACAAGCAGCGGCAGCACAATATGTGCCATACACAAGCAGCGGCAGCAAAAGCAGCGGCAGCACAATGTGTCATACACAAGCAGCAGCAGCAGCACAATGTGCCATACACAAGCAGCGGCAGCACAATGTGTCATACACAAGCATTTGCGTCGTCTACACCAGATATTTACACATGCAACAGTCAGAAGCGTAGCACAATCATCCGAGTGTTTTCACCAACAATATAACCAATTTTCGTACGAATCTCCCATCTGAACAATCGTTTTTGTTCACCGTTCGAAGAACATAAAATTAAAAACAGAAACGACAAGACGTCAAGGATGGGACACGACTGAACATGACAACAAATCGAGAGTGGACGGACCACAACGGTTCAACAATATGAATGACTTGTCTGGACCGGCGCGAGAAATTTCTTATTAGCAATAACTCAGAAGTGTTACGAGGGGAGACAACGCCTATACGGCTTACGCCATAAAATACTATTGAAATTTTCTAATTAATCATTGTAATATAAAGTTGAAATTATAATTTCTTTGCTATCAAATTAGTATTTTTTATAGCCATGCAGTGCACCATAGCTTGATTACTTGACTGCATGAATATTCAAATAGGGCTTTAATATAAATTGCGCGAAGATGAACCTAACCTCTTGAATAAACGTGTTAGATTTGAGAAATTTATCTATGGTCAAATAGTAGTAATAACAACTCTATAGAAACGAGAATAATACCAAATATCTCTTCTGTTTGGTATCAACAATTATGTGAATGATTTAAATAAGAATAAACATAATAATAGAAAAAAAATAATTTTCTTTGCTTTGGATAAAAAATTGTAATTATAAGATCAGATATCTTTCTCACAGTGCACGTGTTGTCCCTTCTTTTATTTAAAAATTGCTCGAAAAAGAGCGTATCACTGCTACGTGCAATCAAATAGCCAGGTTTTGGACAAAATTACCCAATAATTTTTCTGAGTTCACTTATCCCGCCTACGAGCCGACCGTATTCCAGGCGCGGACTGGAATGGCTGGATCGTCCTGGAATGCGTACGCCAGGTTCCAGACGCGAGGCTAATCAAGAGGTTCAAGGTTAAGCGTGACGAAGCGTATGGCTAAGGCGGGACTAACCTTGGCAAGCGTTTGCTGTGCTATTCAGGGGGTATTAACACCCAAGCGTTAAATGTTTTGTTGTTGCTTAGTTTACATCAGCATTTGGGTGTATACATTTTCGGCTTGAATACAAATAGTCAGGCAGAGATTTGGTTACAAAATGTCTCAAGAATATTCTTAAATTTACGCAATTGTTCAATAATTTAATCAAAAAATGCAGAGAAATTGTCATAGAAAGCTTCAACTATAACTATTTTTCTCATACCAATACTGAAAATATTGCACCACTAATTTCCAGAAATACTTGCAATGAATCCAAACAAATCTTCTGCCAAAAATTTCTGAGAAATTTGCGTGCGCAAACTATACAATATTTTCGATTCCGCACCGCATTGGTGTGGTGGTGTGTTTCTACCCAGACCTCATCGAATAAAATGCCACAAACATGTCCCTTGGGGCATCGTGGGAACGCTGTTGCTCGTGCCCTCAGTCCCATACCCTCAGTCCCATACCCTCAGTCCCATACCCTCAGTCCCATACCCTCAGTCCCATACCCTCAGTCTCATACCCTTAGTCCCATACCCTCAGTCTCATACCCTCAGTCCCATACCCTAATACCCTCCGTCCCGTACCCTCAGTTTCATACCCTCAGTCCCATACCCTCAGTCCCATACCCTCAGTCCCATACCCTCAGTCCCATACCCTCAGTCCCGTACCCCTGAAGCGGTGACGCCAATAAGTCACGGCGCCCCAACAGTTGCGGGCAACCGCGTTGCATTGCCAGGCAAACATCACGCGCCGCTCGCAAACAACGCGCGCTGTTCTGAACTTAAGACTTGAACTGAACGCATGAGAATTTATAAATGCCCCTAGCACTCGCGTTGAGTCTAGAGCACGCCGGGCTCTGATTATGTCCATATAACCCCCAGAATTTGTGAGTAAAACGCATGCAAATAATTTTGTTTAGTATACAGTGCCGTCGAAAATTATAGTTTCTGCATTTATGAGGGCCACTGACAAGCAGAATATTAATCAGTGCAACGAATAATCAAAACGAAAAACCGAATTAATAATGCCTCACCCCAGCTAAGTTGACGCAAGATTCCTGGATAAATTCAACCAAGATATACGCAAGAATTTCGTAAGAGTTCTGAACACGCAGGAGCTGCCGTCACAGTTTTCAGAAGAACAATTTTTTCACGTCTGGCTTCCGCAGGAATTTTACCCCGATGGATAATAGGAAACCATATATCGCGGTTCAGCGGCAAGCAAAAATGCCTTGGTCATTTTTTTACATATATATTAATAAACGATAGTATTTTTCATATTAATAATATGGTTCAAGAAGGCATGGCTTTCGTTATGCCTAAATTTATAATAATTATATTAATTATTGTATGAACTACCATAGAGAGTTTACAGCTTCACACGAGTCCTAAAAGAGAATATATTAATGCCTGCTTCCATCAGAACTTGGGAGAGGTCAAGTAGAGTATTTCAACAGTATTAAAGACAAGTACTTCAACAGTATTTAAGACAAGTATTTCAACAGTATTAATTGCGATAGCGTGGCGCACACGCTGCCGCAATTAATACGTGGCTACCACTTCATAAAAGCCTTATGTGATCGTATAGTTCGGTAATACACTGCCTTTGGAGGATAAAAAACATGACACAGTAATTTCTGACGTTGAACTCATGAACTTAATTACTCTGTGTACATATGACTTCCACATTCGGCTTCCTCTAACAGACTTACTACTACCGAAATATTCTACCTAACGACAGACACGTCCTTCTCCAAAGAACCATTTGTTCAGCTCCTAAGTCTGGCTAACAATTGAGAAAATACGTCAAAAAAATAAAGAAAATTAAAGATGAGATCAGAAAATTTCGGAATAACAAAGATAAATACAGATTCAAATAAACAAATAATTATTATATAATATGCCGATCATAGCAATATATTATAATAAATAAATAAATCTTCGTCACTCGTGGGCAAATTAAGATTTTTATTATCAGTAATATTATGAAGATACTCAATGAAATTCTTATACAAAATCAATGTATTGGAGTTATGGTCTATTAAAAATATAAATTATACATGAGAACAGCGATGTGGGCTATAAAATCGAAATATTCTTTTTCGACGACCGAAGGTTTTGACTTACATTTTAATATTCATTTCATCGTCTGAGTTTCAAACAATAAATGACACACGCAAGGTCTTTTTTTGACGTAGCGAACGTCATTTACCGATGGAATTAGGCATTTAAACAAATTCTGATTCTTTCAACCTGGATTCAGTGGCTCTATAAAGATTAAGACTTCGCATTTCAAATCAGAAGTTGCGGATGAAGTTAAAATGAGGGTTTTTACGACCCAAGTCAATTTAACGGAGATTCCGTTCATAAACGCATGGGGATGTCGTAAACGCTGAAGTTGAGGCGTGGATAACAGGAAGATTTGTGTTAGTCTCTAATGAAGGAAATAACCCCCGGGATGATAAATGCTGAATAGTAGATAGGTGAAACTATCATGCAAAAAATTCCTTAAATAATGTACGCTCCTTCTAATGAAGGAAATAACCCCGTTGAATAGCAATAGGAGTAATAGACCAAAAATGCCAGTTAAATATATACTAGTTTCTCATTCAAAGAATTTGTTACATGTAATCGTTACGATTAATTCATTTCATATCCATATAATTTTTTCACGACTGCAGCATTGTAAACATTTTCATTTCAGTCAAGACTTTCATCATCAGAGGATTTATCTTCATGTGCCAGATTAATGTCAGTCATTGTTCATTTTCCCCAATTTAAACTTGTCTATGCGAACGAAATACCAGTCGGTTAATGGCGCAATAGATATTGCTAGGTAATCAATTTAATTTATGAAATCGTTTAAACTATATTGACAAGCACTACAAATTACTGGCGCTTAAAGTGAGAGGCCACAAGCATGCTCGCTTTTCTATAAAAAAGTAGCCGCTGTTGCCGCCAAACGATCGAGTTTAATTTAATTAATGAGGGAAGGGTGGCCCAGTGGTTACAGTTCAGAGCAGTGAGGTGCGGGTTCGATCCCAGCTCTGTGTGACAGTTTCTGGTCAAAATCGGCGAGGAGACCGGGCTCTTAAGTTAGATTGATATACACCGAGATTATTATTATTAATATTAATTATAACGTACTTCAATTATTACATGAAGCGAAGATTTATGTAATACAAGCTTTGTTTTAATTGTATAGGTTTTATTAGTGTTTCTCGATAACCGCTCATTTTCTGCTAGAAAATATAATAGAGAAAAATGTGCATTCCATTTTTGTACCATGCATGAACGCACAAGTGAGCTCAGGCAAATGTAAGCCAATAATTTGCAAAATATTGAGCTGGAACGAATACAAGAAAGAGCTTCAAGAAGGAAAAATTCGCATCAAAAAAGATACAAAAAAATATTAATTTGAAAGCTGAGAAACGCTCAGCTGCGTGCTGGGATTAGATGGACATGAGCGCAGGATTTAACGGGAGCGAGATACCGGGTGTGGGATTTGCTTCATCACTCAAGGGGGAGACCGGGGGACATGGGGAAAGAGCGGGATATGCTTCATCCTCCAATGGGGGAAGCCGGAGCTTAAGGCAAGAGTGGGGTTTGCTTCATCTACCAGAGGGATAGCAAGGGAAGCAAAGAAAGAGCGGGATATGCTTCATTCCCCCCAATAGGGGAAGCGGGAGCTTTAGGCAAGAGTGCATGGTGTTTGCTTTATCCCCTAAGAGGGAAATGGGGACATCAGGTAAGAAGGAGCTTTGCTTCATCCCTAAGGGGGCAATGGGGACATAAGGCAAGAAAGAGCTTTGCTTCATCCCCAAGGGGATATAAATCGATAAGGGTATTAGCTTCATCCCCACTTGTAGGGAGTAGAAGCGAAATGTCAAGTGTAGATGTTCTTTATGAAGTATCGGCGAGGGCCAAACAGAAGTAATGAGTGGGATTTGCAACTTTCTTCTTGGTAGGGAGCAGAATAGATAAATCAGAAATGGGATTTACTAGATCCCTCGAGGCTTGAGTTATGGAGAAATTTGTCAAGAGTGAGGTTTGCTTGTTTGTTTAGGAGTGCGTATGAGAGACAGGCTTCTATCATTCTTATTCGTATTCTAATGCGTAAATTGTAATGTTGCATAAATTAAGCAATTTCGAAAAACAATCGTTTCAATGACGTATAAATCACAGTATGGAAGATTCCATGAATTTGATGGCCAGCCGAATCATTATATTAAAATTATGTATATTTTAATAAATACTGATATAGTTACAAATAAAATATAATATTGATGAATGTTCTGGACTAATGATCTATTTTTAATATTAGGGCCAACATATCCTGTATATATAATAAAACAATTTAAAATCAAAGTTATACACGATAGTAAAAATTAAACATTAACACAGCTGAATCAGTCGAGCGCAGTAGACCTTTAAATTATTAGAGGATGACTTAGCGAAAAAAAAAGATGAAATAAATAGATGTAAAAATGGAAAACCCCTATAAATAGATCATCACATCACAGCGATAATAATTCACTCCGCACGCTCAGAGAAATGAGTGAGAGTTGTCCAAATAATGATGCACTTCTTGATCTTAAGTGGGTCGTCCTGACCTAGTTTCATTCTGTAAAAGGGTGTATCAGTGTCACGTGCACAATGTGTGTCACTGTATAGACAATGTGGCCCACTTATTTTTGTAAGTGTAATGCATTTTACGACCTCGCTGGCTTACAACTCACAGCGTATGATGTAGGACAAACTCTTGCCATTTGCTGCCGCAAGTCTTACGTAACGAGCAAAGTTTTAAGCGACACTCGCGCTCGTATTGTAAGTCGCTTAACGAACACATCCATGATGACCATGACTTCAAATGTCTCATGATCCCGTCGCACATGATGAGCGAGAGAAACCAGGTACAGTAGCATTGTTAAAATACCTACTTATAATACACATGAACCTCTAATCCTGCCATGTTTATTATTCACACTATCGAAACTTGCCATTTACGTTTCAGTGTTTGAATTTTAGGAAAATCTCAAATTTTTAACTATAGCTAATCATGAAAATCTCTGCACATTTGGCATTAGCGATCAATAATATTATTTTTTAATGATCTGATCATAGGTATTATGAAGTCATTTATTCATCAAATTATTTTGCCGATGTCGCGTACACTGCAGCCAACGTGGTATTTCTTCACTTTACTTAATAAAGGATTGGCGAAGATGTGATACTCGTAGACCATTTAAGACACAACCTTTTCTTCGTTATAAACAAATAATTTTCAAAATATTGATGTATATATAGAAAGACACCAACTTTTATTCATCATACGCAAATAATTTACAAATTTTGAATGTGCATAGATCGTTAGAGACACCACTTGTGGTTAATCATTCACGTATAATTCTCGAAGACACTATGTACATGCACATCTCAAGACGGAACTATTTAGTAGAGCCTATGAATCTAGTGCTTAGTCACTTTATCCGTTCCCATCCTTTCTTGCGTCAATTTATTTTTCGCTTGCTATTAATCTTATGTGTGACGTGCCCACGAAGTTCGTTTAAACCAGACGCCCCGATAAATGCTTCGTAGAATAATAATAATAATAGCTTAGACCATTTAAAGACACCATATCGCATTCTGCAACCAAGCGAATGAGGACAGCGACCGAAGAGGAAGCCTGGAAAAAGGAGTGCGTCTAAGGAGAGTAATTTAGTTTCCCCTCGAGAGTAATTCAGTAAACTTTTGCATAAATTTTACTGGCATCAAGAGCGAGCCGCGATTTTTATCAAGGCTTATACTGGAAGTTACGGTAGAATGATAATGTAACTAAAAAAAATTCGCTCCTACCCGCGCACTTTGTCACCTTTGACAACAGTGAATAAGGATCAAAATATTAGAAAAAATGCAACTCATAGTGCTGCCTGCACGCTATCCATCACAGTCAAATCGCGATCTTTTGAAAGACTGAACCACATCCCATCACCAGTGACCTATCGACCCAAACCTCAGAGAGAACTGCGACGTCAAAGGACAAAATCTATTCTACATATTATATTTCACAGTTATTTATGCCATAATATACTAAGATATTATATTCTATTTAAACCTATGTTAAAAAAATGAAAGACAGTAGATATAATTAGAATTTGATTAATTTTTAATTCATGAAGCGGCGACCAAGATACGAGTACATATAATGGGTTCATTTGATTCAATAGATTTAAATCAAGGAATACAACTGAAAGCCTTTTAGCCTTTTAATTGAAAAACATTTTCAATTAGAAAAAAATGACACGAGAATGTTGCCCTTGATGTGTTTTTTTTTCACTAAAAGAAATAAAATTACGTTGAAATTATTCATCCAAACTAACCATTAACCTAGATGATCGTGTCTAACCTAGATGGTTGTTCTATAGAACTGTAATAAAATGATATACTGCCACCAAGATGTTGGAAATGCCATCATTACGATAAGAATTTACAGGTACGTTCGAAGACCGAAACGTGTGCGAACATGAATGTAAATGGAATAGTGTCAATTTATCCAAATCAATAATTCTCATTTTTACCGTGATATTTATTCCATTTGGGTTTAGAGCCTTCCACGCTTTATGTTTGCATAAATACGGGGTTTATTTAATATTAATTTATGTTCAAGTTATTCGCTGGTGAGGACAACTACAGCACAACGCATATTTACAATATTATTTACAAATATACTTCTGAACACTAGGCGTCTACCTAAACTAAACCTGCACAACAGGGTTCAAGTCGAAGTCCAAGAGACGCGGTCCCTCAGCAATGAAAAAGATGCCATCCCGCCCCGCTTCTGATGTGGGACGGGACATCAGTTCGGCTTTTAGCGGCGCAGCGTCAGGGTTTATGGCGCACGACGCGCGCTGGGGACTGCGACATGCGCCTGCGTGGAGCAGAGTGGAGCAACACGACGTCAGACGGTGCAACTCGACGTCAAAACAGTGCAGCACGACGTCAAAACAGAGCAAAATGGTGTAAAAACAGTGCAACATGGCGTGAAAAGAGTGGAACATGGCGTCAGACCGTGCAACTCAAAGTACAAACAATGCAACACGGCGTCAGACGGTGCAACACGACTTCAAAATGGTGCAGCACGACGTAAAAACAGTGCAAAATGGTGTAAAAACAGTGCAACATTGCGTAAAAAGAGTGGAACATGGCGTCAGACCGTGCAACTCGAAGTACAAACAATGCAACACGGCGTCAGACGGTGCAACACGACTTAAAAATAGTGCAGCACGACATAAAAACAGTGCAATATGGTGTAAAAACAGAGCAACATGGTGTAAAAAGAGTGGAACATGGCGTCAGACCGTGCAACTCGAAGTACAAACAGTGCAATATAGCGTCAGACGGTGCAACACGGCGTAGACGTAGATGGTTCAAGAGAGCGCGAGAGCAGACAGCACCGTACCCGAATGTGCTCTACTGCTCCAACGCACGTTCAGCGGTGCTACCCAGCGTAAATCACAGAAATGTTGCGTGCAATACATTTGCGGTGCTAGATAATTACCGTGCAACATTATTACTGCGCAGCACAATTATTATGCAACACTATCACCGTGCAGCGTAATAACCCAGCTACAGAATTACCGTGCAACACAATAACCCTGCAACACTATCACCGTGCAGCATAATAACCCAGCAACAGAATCACCGTGCAATACAATAACAATGCAACACTATTACCCTGCAACACAATAACCCTGCAGCACAGTTCCCGTGCAGCACAATAACAATGAAACACTATTACCCTGCAACACAATAACCCTGTAACACAGTTACCGTGCAGTACAATAACAATGCAACACTATTACCCTGCAGCATAATAACAATGCAACACTATTACCCTGCAACACACTTACCGTGCCTGAGGCCCACATTACAGATAGCAACAGCTGAAGCCTGGCTTTGGACGAGACTTTAATTAGGCGCAACTGAGCAGCAGTTAATAGAGCGTATCATGGCCCTCGCGTTATCGCCTGCACAGATGCAAATTCCCCGAAAATTTTGCCGAGTTTCCAGGAATTTAAAGCCCGGACGGCGCCGACCCTCGATTAAGAGACCGTCGGTGGAACCTTTAAAGCAAACGATTTTTAGTTGTAAAAATTCCGTGAATTTTCGCTTGACGAAAGAGGAAAAATAATTTTTCTAGCGCAACTCAACTCAAAGGAAACAACAGAAGAAATAAGTGCAAAAAATAAGAAAAGGTAACTGAGGAAATAAAAAACACAAAAATTATGAAAGCTAATCGTGAAGTTCTGTAATAATACGTCTGCGGACAAAAAAAAAATCTGTAACTTTGAAGCATCTATCGCAATCAAGTTAATTAACAATTACGATAATTCTAGCAACCAGTAATTTATTTCTATAGATGAACTTATAGGCAAACGTCCAAAACAGTCAAGTAATAATTTACATGAAGAAATAAAGAGGAAAGTGACGCATTCACTCACTTTACAATACACTGATACGCAGATGTCTTGAAATGATTGGTCGGGATTGGTCTGACAAAGACACCCAGCTGATCCAATCACACGCATTCGACCTCTTTGTCCAAATTCAAGTCAATCAAGGCTCCCATGTCTGCCGAGCGCCGGTCTTTGTACAATGTACAGTCTGTGTACGGAAACGAGACTTAGTATGGGTAAGAAGTATAAAGTGTTAGTAAGAAGAAATGTAAGTATTTGTAAAAAGTAAAAATACAAGCTGAGTAGATGAAAATATAGGAAAGAAGTATTGGGTGCATGTAAGAAGATGTATAACTACTTGTATAGAGTAAAAAACAAGCTGAATGCAAATACAATTACGAGTAAGAAGTATTCAATGTCAGTAAAATAAGTGTAATTATTTGTAAGAAGTACGATATACCAGCTTTACCATCGGTTTTGTTGGCTCTATTGTACGTAAGATGTCGGATACGCTGATGGCTACTTTGTAGTTTCGCAACCGTGCTAGAGTCTGTGATACTAATCAGGTATCACAGTTTTCATAGTTGATTTTTTTGTATACAAAACCGGCAAGCTCCATACCCGAGGCAGACACACGTAGAAACTCGATAGTGTTGGCACTAAGCCCCTTTTGGGGAGCCTCCACACCAAACCTTTGAAGCGGGACATGAATTACGAAACAGTTTGGCGAGATCTTTCACTGCTGAGACTGGGATCCCCAAGACCAGGTCCTGCCAGAACTGTTGAGCAGGCTTTGCAAGTCCTTCCTTGCGATGCCGTAGCTAAGATACACAAGGTGGAATTCAGTACGCACCATTTGAGGAGGCCGTAATGGGCGCGTGGCTCTAGCGTATACGCTTCCGCGTGACCAATAAGGCAGGCGAGTGTGACACATGAGAAGAAGAAGCGTCTCTCTGTGCGAGGTGACTGCTAGAGCAGACCGCGGTCGCTCTATAGAAAGCGGCGAGCCACAAAGAGCTTTTGACTCTAGCACAACCAAAAGTATGGTCAGAACAGTGAATTATTATTTACTAATGCTTCCTCCACTGTAGAAACAATCATCTTTTGCAAAGAAGATTTTTGAAAATGGTACACTTAAAATAGGATTTCAGTCTGATCTTCATTAACCGAAAATTATGTAGGGAATAAATTTGATTGAATACCGAAACGAATCTAAACGTAGCAGCACTCGAGGTGAACTTCCTATACAAAACGGTCTAAAATTTTCCCCAGTGAGCCGATGCCAAATCAGTATCAATCCGTCCCAAGTGCTGGAAAATCCATTCTAAGGTGGCTTGAGATTTCGCGCTGAATGCGAAGCAGATTAGAGTGCCCGGGTTCCACAGAGAATTACAGATCCCGTGGTTGACAGTCTGTCGTAGAGATGCCTGAAAAGCTCATACAATGGTAACTACTTTATATAAGGCGATGCGTTGTCTATCATTCCTCCAATAAACTAAATAATATGCGTTCAAAAATTTCTTTTTTAAGACAACACTTCTGAAGAATCCAATGTCTTGGATGTTACTCATGTACAATAAATTTCTAGTTTTATTTTATTAAAAAAAAAATTCAAAATTTTTTTAAGATATCAAAATTTTGTAACTTTTCAAAATTATTTATTTTGTCAACTGATTCATGTATTGTCTCTGACGCTATGCAATTGGGAAAAATTTCAGACCGATTGGACCGGTCAACTTGTGTCATATATGGATTATAAGATTTGTAGCTGACGAAATTATTTTTAAAATTTTTTAATAATGAAAATTTTTTTATTTTTAAAATCATTTATTCTGTCAATTGACTCATGCATTGTCTCCAACTTTATGCAAGTGTGCCAAATTTCAGATCGATTGGACAGGTAGAAGTGTGTCAAAAATCGATTATAAGATTTGTAGCAGACAGACAGACAAACAAGAAGTGAAGTTAAAGAGAAGTGCTGAATAATATACGTTTAAAAATTACTTTTTAAAGACAACACTTCAAAAGAATCCAGTATCTCCAATCTTACAGATGTACAATGAATTTCTCATCTAATTTTCGAAAATTAAAAAAAATTACTTTTCAATTTTTTTTAATATATATAAATTTTTTTAATATATTAATTTTCTCAAAATTATTTATTCTGTTAATTGATTCATGCATTGCCTCTGATTTCACACAAGTGTGCAAAATTTCAGATCAATTAGACACGTAAAAGTGTGTCAAATATCAGTTATAAGATTTGCAGCTGACAAAATTATTTTTTCAATTTTTTTAATATTTAATTTTTTTTTTTCATTTTTAAAATCATTTATTTTGACATTTAATTCATGCATTGTCTCCAACTTTAAACAAGTATGCAAAATTTCGGATCGATAGGATAAGTAGAAGTGTGTTAAATTTTGATTACAAGATTTGTAGCAGACAGACAGACAGACAGACAGACAGACAGACAAACAGACAAACAAGAAGTGAAGTTAAAGAGAAGTGTTGAAAAAATAGTAAAAATGTAGGTAGACAAGTTTATGTTCATGCAGTACTCTTCTTGAGCTGCCGGTTATACTCCTTGAATCTACTTGTGAATTAGTGTCAACGCACGACGTGATAGATACGATCTCGAACATAAACCTACTGCTGTTCCCCTTCACCTCTAATTAGAAACATTTTCCAATACAACCTTTACTGAAACATCAGATTTATCTTTAGTTTAGCATGAAGAAAATAGTCGGTTGGCTTTATTATTCGGAAGAGCTCAGGCAACCCACGCATCTGGAGGAGACCGAAGTCCAAAGAATTTTGTTCGGAACGCATTTAGTTCGGCTTCCTTTTGGTCTGAAAAGATACCGAGGCCTCTCTCCGTACTGTAGGACTTTTGATTCACTCCCACACAAGTTATTCATAGAATCCTTCAGATAGAAGCAGCTCGTTCGTATTGTATCTCAAATGTATTGTTTAAGATATTCATATTGTTTCTCCTCATGCAGTTTTATCCTTTTTAGAACAACTTTTCGATATTTTTAATGATGTACGACCAGTGCACGATGTTTCCTCTCAGCATATGGCTCGTGATCGTTGTTACGCACAATCACTTCCTTATACAGACGGCCAATGCGGAGTGCACAGTTAATATGAGTATTTATTCTATTAAAGTGTCGCAATGCTTTAGGTAGAAATCAGGATAACCACTTCGTGCCTTTCCAAAAAACGAGAAATTTTTGAGCTCCCCATCGATGCAGGCTATAGAGTAAGGTGGAATTAGGATGTTTACCGCTTTATTTTTATCTTGACTGAATGCATGGAACCAAGTTCCTAACTATATGTTTAAGACTGAAGTCTGTCTTGAGCCCATCGTTAAGTTTCTACGCAGAATGTCAGTGAAATTTAGCAAGTCCCCTCAATTAACACAAAACTATATGCTTGCCTGACGTCGCCGACCCCATAAGATGAAGCCCGTTATCAGACGCAATTGTTGGAAATTGTCAAAGTTTAAATGAGTTAGAAAGATCCTCCATAACTGGAGGTCCTTTGTAGATCTTCCATCCTTCATTTCTTTTCGAACAATGACACATTTGATGATTGAGGACCAACGATGGTCAATAAAAGTTATGCTTTGCATTACCACACAAGACAAAATTATACACAAGTTCTAAGTTTTTGAACAAGCATAATGTACGAAATATTTAGCTGACTTAAAAGGTGGTAAACCGAAACATTAAAATATTTGTTTATAACATTACAAAGAATCGGAAATTTATACTGCCATTCAATACAGTTCGTGATGGAACAAAGCAAAATTTCGAATATGAAGGAAAATTTGGGAGGTTTTTGAGATTTTTAGGCTAAAAGTATGTTAATCTTTTTTACAGGGTGATTCACGGAAACTTCCTGTTTTGTATTTTATGCCAAGCAGTCAGATGTTGTGGAAAAAGGGCGGGAAGTATATCATGTGAAAGGAAAGATCATGAAGATTTGTGTCCCGCCTAGTCAATTGCCACTATATACATCGGACAAGTGAGCAGCGTGCGTTTGCTGTAGAGGCGTACTTTTTAGCGCATTTTCTCATTTATGGAAAAAATTCACTATTGTTCTCGCCATGTCCGTCTGTCTGTCTGTCTGTCCGTCCATCTGTCCGTCCGTCCGTGACCTCAAGTTTTCGTCGACGAGAAAATGCGCTCTCTGTCACTCACTGCAGTTTCTACCGAGTTATATTTTTCAATCATCGTTCCATTATCAGTACTCAACGAGCGTTCCATTCTCGGAATGCGCCTCATCTCCTTGAGAGGTGACCTTCTTTGGTCGGCCCGATCCTCCAATTTGGCTCCGTGTTATTTTTATAGGGTTATCTTGTATCAATTTTTACAATGACTGTCCAAAGACCCCATCTCATTTGAAGAAAACATACGCCCTGCAAGCCATCGCCAACATACCCCTTAATATGCTTCAGAGAGTTTAACGAAACTTCAAAAATCGACTAAGTGAATGGACTGACAATTGGTGTCGTATTTGTCCAATGTCATCTTTAAATTTAAATAACGCAAAATTTTAGGCATTTTTCAATAAAGTTTATATTGTAATTGTAAATACATTTTTACTAGTTCAGTCTTTAATGAGCTTTCAAATAACGACGTTCCGTGAATCGCTCTCTACATGCAGAAAATGTTACTTCTGTGCAATTCCAGAAATATCTCATAAATCTACTATCAATATTAATTGGTAGTATAAAAACCAAAATATATTGCACTGTTAGAATTTCTTCGCTTTATTTCGGCCCATAAACTATTTCTACACATAAAATGCAATGAAAAAAGACCTGAAAAAGTTGGACCTCATGCCCGCACAAATTTTCGGTCTACGGGCCCAAAACAGCGGAAACGGCAATATATTTCAAGGAACGGGCGAGCTTTCTGACTCGGGTTTGAGACGCCAGACTCTTCTGTTTCCGGAGCAATGTTTGCCAGAGATTTGTTCCTGAGATGGAAGCTGGAGTTCGACAAACAAGTCGGTCATGCAAGGCACTCACATTCAGTCAGCCGACACCACTGATCAAACATGACTGACTCTGCGGTCACGGATTTAGCGACTCGAGTAGCGTGTGCCCGGCAACTGATCTTGGCAGTTCCGGGAAAATTAAAATTCTCCGCACGGGGAAAAAATTCAAATGTTTGTACGGTTGAGAAGCAAGGAACTATGAATACTTCGTTAAGTGTCTGTAAGTTATACGTTGTTGGCAAATGCGAATTTAGAACTGCGATTGTTAGAATTTATAGAAACATTGGCAGCAAAACATCCACACGTGGTAGGCAAGATTAGAAAAAAACTTACAAATGCCAGAGGAACAGGTGTAGGAAAGTGCAGTTGAGAAAAGGACAATCGGGGAGGATGTAATCATCTTTTTGGAGTAGTTCTCTTGGAATGGTAAATGCATAAATGGGAATCAAAGCATTTATGCCGTAGGTTGATAATTCCCATTGCATAGTTTACTAACTCGGCGTGCTTTATTTTACAACACGTCTTTAACTTCACTTCTTGTTTGTTTGTTTGTCTGCTACAAATCTTGTAATCGATATCTATCAAACCTAGATAGATATCAAACGGATATCTACAGTGGGGGGAAATAAATATCCGCACACTTGAAAAATCGTATTTTAATGTATGTAAGTACACAAACTTAACAGGAAAAGTGATTTAAATTATGTATAGAGACGCATAGTATTCAAAAATACTATCAAAAGAAAAAGAAATTAAATCTCAATGCAACAAAAAACAATGCAACATGTTCACTTTTCGGGTGAAAAAAGTATTTGTACAAAACAATAAATCCGCATTATTTTAATTTAATACTTGGTTGAATACCCTTTATTCAGCTCAACAGATACCAGTCTATTTCTATACGTCTCGACCAATGATTTACAGATGCTGACTGGTATTTTATACCATTCTTCTTGGCACACCACCTAAAGATTCTCAATGTTTATTGGGGACCTTTTCTTAATTTGAATCTTCAAATACCGCCACAAATTTTCAATCGGACTTAAGTCCGGCGACTGGCTTGGCCATTCCATAACGTATACATTTCTATTAGCGAACCATTTCTTTGTGGATCTTGCAGTATGCTTAGGATCGTTATCCTGCTGGAAAATCCAATCACCAGGTAGCTCTAGTTTCTCAACAGAAGTCGTCAAATTATTTTCCAGGATGCTACATTGTTTTTTGTTGCATTGAGATTTAATTTCTTTTGATAGTATTTTTGAATACTATGCGTCTCTATACATAATTTAAATCACTTTTCCTGTTAAGTTTGTGTACTTACATACATTAAAATACGATTTTTCAAGTGCACGAATATTTATTTCCCCACACCGTATCTACCTGTCCAATCGATCTGAAATTTTGCCCACTTGCGTAAAGTCAGAGACAATGCATGAACCAATTGAGAGAATAAATAATTTTTAAAATGTTTAAATTTTTTTATTTACTAAAAAAATGAATTTTTTCAATATTCAAGAATGAAATTAGAAATTCATTGTACATTTGTAACATCGGAAACACGTACTGGCCTCTTTGAAAGTGTTGTCTATAAAAAGTAATTTTTAAATTCATATTATTTATTTTCTATTGAAATGCTATATAGATAATAAATGATTTTAATTCAGAGAATAAATTCTCTTCTAGTGGGAGAAAAAGAGCTTGTCGCCCTGAGTTTGTCAAAAATACGCCATAAGTGGCATCAAAATCATCAAATTCTGGAACCTATTTTAGTTTTTAAACAATTGAATAGCAGAAAGTTAATTCCATTACAATGGCAAAAGACTCAAATGACGAGTTAATCGTAGAGCTCAAACTGTCAAATTGCGCTGACATTGAAATTAAGAAAAACGAATATTGTGGAAGAATCAATACCTTCAACAAATGAAGTTTACTAAAACATGTGTCGTAATTTTTGTTTAATGCCACGCAGTAGTAAATGCGCTAGTCCCTCGGCAAGCGCTTTTAACACAAGCTTCAGTATGAAAATTCGAAAGACAGATCGTTCATCGAGTAATCATTAGGATGACTTCCAAAAATAAACTTCGAAAGCTAAATTAATATAAATGACTAGGAGGACAGATGAATTGATGGCGCGCGAGTTGGAAATTTCATTAAATAAATCTTTTTAACGAGAAGAAGTTTGTGACCCAGCAAATTACAACCCAAATAACACTGCCCTATAGTGATTAACTGAAGAAACAACATAAGTTAAAACAGAGAAATATATTACCAATTAACGTGAACAATAAGTAAATATACATGTCATAAAAATTTATATCTGCCATTAATATCCGGACGACCAATAAAAATCAAAAATGTAATTGCTGATGACGGTGTTATGTAGATCCAGCATCTTACCTTCGGCTGACGATGCAGCAAACTTTAAGATCTACGGCAATAGAATTATAGAACCTATTCAGCATTCAAATCAATACAAGGATTATAAAAAACAAGCAACGATGAAAGCACCAACAATTAAATGCATTCGTCTCCAATATGAAAATAATAGAGGTTATGATCCAAGTTAGGATGACTGAGGATCTAAGACTAGGTAATAAGTTAGCAAGAAGCGAAGCGTTATTACCTTGTGCGGGAGGTGCAGCGGCGCGCTCACCTGCAGTTTGCGTGGCTTCTTGCGCCGACAAACGCAGTCCTTGAACAGCGGCATGGCGGCCTTCGTGAGGGGCTGCTGTGAGGGGTCTTGTGAGGAGCACTAGTGAGTGGAGTGGTAGTAGTAAGGGGAAGAAATGAAGGGCAGTAGCCTAAGACCACAAATGAGGAGCACTAGTGAGTGGTAGTAGTGAAGGGAAGAAATGAAAGGCAGTAGCCTAAGGCCACTAATCAGGGGCAAGAGTGAGTGGTAGTAGTGAGGGGAAGAAATGAAGGGCAGTAGCCGAAGACCACTAATGAGGGGCAAGAGTGAGTGGTAGTAGTGAAGGGAAGACGTGAAGTGCTGAAGTAAGGGGTACTATAGTGAGGGACAAGAAGCGAACTCACTTGAGGGAAACTCTTGACGAGGACATTTGAGAAGAGTATAGAGGGGTAAATGAACAGACAGTGATGAGACGGTCTATCAACTGTATAATGGATGGTCTATCCACTAAATAGTTAATACTCCGATGAATGAATCTCTCTCTAACAACTAAACATAATTTTTTTTAAATGGCAAGAAGACCTGCCATAAATAGCAAATGATTACTCCATGGCGAAGTTATTAGTGAATGAGTGCGACTAGTCTTAAGACGGAGGCATCGCTTGGCAGTTGAGGGTCAAGAGAGCTTATAAAAATCTGCGAGGGTATCCGGGAGAGTGGGAGGCCACTCATCATCAGTGGCTGTGTCTAAGTGTGTGAATAAGCACTTCAAATAAGAGCCACTTTTAAGCATCGAAACAGCAAGAAAAATCTGAGAAAAATAAGAAAGAAAAGGCCTATACGAAGGTAAAAAAGGAGAAGTTTCAGAAAAATTATTTGGTGTTGAAGAATGTTGCAAATTATCGTGATATGATCAATCTCACTCAGAATAATTACAATTAGATTGAAAATTCAAATTATATTCGGGGGAGCAAAAATGAGCGATGACCACTTGGGCTGAGTGTAAGATAAATCGATGAGCGCAGGTTACGCCGGATTTTCAATCCATTTTCATTATTAGAGATGAAAAGTCCTTGCGTGTAATCAACAAGTTGTTAGGCGATCGACGTCGCTGACTGAAGAAAGTTCAACAGGTTAAAAACATAACATTGAATAGCAGGAATTGTTGTACTAGCAATTTGGCAGAGTGGCTTCAGCGTCAGAGATAACGTAACGGTCGCTAATTTCCAGCAGTGCTGGCATTTCTCAATTCCAGGAGGTGAGATATAATCAGCAGACGACATTTCTGCGGACAGTTGCATGGATCCACTCAGCAGTGATTACAGCAAACAATTGGAGCTTGTGAGTGATCAAATAGATTGTTTGGTATTCAAATTAAAGTTTTAGTTTTTTCTAAATCAAATCTAGTTGAAGCTTCGAATTTATTTTTTGTTGATATGCACTAAATGAATTTCACGACGGCTTGTCAATTCCATTCATTCATTGGAAACTATTTTTTCTCGTTATTTTCACCTTTCATGTAGAACACAACTGTAATCTGTAACTTGAAGTAGTACGACTTTGAAATATCACACTTACATATTTCACACGAGACTAAAGGGATAATCTTATTATCACTCGCCTCTCTTTTCCCTCACTTCACATTATTCTTTATTTCTCTTCACTTATTTCCTGCTAGCAAGCAGCAGCTAAATTATTACTTGAATTGTATCCGTCGTCGGAAACAATAAAGCAATTCATGCCTAATAAAAATCCAAATGATTTCATGAATTTTCATTAAATGGTAATTCTTAAAAACTAATAAAATTTTGATACTGAAATGAAAGATAAAAAATGTACAGTTAGAAATATCATGTAATCATAGGAACACAATTCTTAGAACTCTAATTTACTCGGGTCCAAATCCAATCATCGGGGACCCAAACAATCATGTATCAGGGCATTGGGTTCAATCATGTTTGGAGCCCCGCATGCAATTCTGTATTAGATCGTCAGGTTTAGCTAGTCAAGTCTCTGAGCATTAGGTTAAATCCTGTAGTTGTACATCGGGGTTGAACATCATCAGTCTACAAAAAATGCGAGGAGTCGAAATGTGGTAAGAAATTAGTCAACAACAGGCCGCATCTGCGGCTGAATCAACGTTGATTCGATTTTGTTACTATGAATCTATAATATATATCTCTACATATTAAAAATTATTTCAACGTTATTTCCCTGACGAGCCAGATATTCAGAGGGGAGCTGGTGGCTGATATCGTCAGAGTTTCAGTTCCCTCGAGTCTTGCCAAGCCAAGCAAATAAGACGCCTTGGGCTAAATAAACAGTCCTAGCGAGGCCAACTGAACATGATGACTTGAAGACTTGGTAAATAATGAATTTATTCTGCAGTAAACCGAGACGATTTGCATACTGTGAATAGAACATAACGGGGTAATGTTTATCTATTTGATGTAAATGAACTGCGAGTGGAAAACGATATGACTTTCAAATGAAGTGAATGAACAAAAGAAACCAGAAAGAAAGGTTGAACTTGATCTTCTGTACAATATGTTGGTGAATGAGAAGGTTTAGCTTAGGCCTTAGGAGAAAAAATTCTGACTGAAACGGCCTTATATTACCACAACTGAAATGCATTATCTGTAAGAAGCAAGTTCTATTGAGACAGAAGTTAAAATTTTTCAAATATTTAAAAATGAATAAAATCTAATTAACGAATTCAATGCCTAAAACATTTTTATCCGTAAAGGTCACACGATTCGCTTTTAGTTTGGCTATATAATTTTATCAATTAGACGAATCAGGTCGGTATATTATAGAATAAATAATACCCAGATTCCGCAATACTCCCGGCTGAGACGCCCCCTTTCTCTCAGCATAATGAAACCATTTCCATTTTTCCCATGTTTTTGGGTTCACTTTGAAGCCTTTCTTATTACTCTCAGTATTTAACGTGTCATTAAACTTCTGTTGTACCAGACATCACGAGAATCCCTTCGCAAAATAATAATAAAATTAAAACAAAAACTATAAAATAATATTAATAGAAATGGCAATAATAACAAAACAATCATAATAATTATAGACATAAAAACAATAATAAGAATAGTTTTAATAATGGAAATAAGCAAATGCAGCCCATGCAGAACAGCGCTTCCCGGAACAGATTGCGTGAGGCGGGCGGCAGAGATGACAGCGCTTGCTGTATGCACGCCCCTGTGCCTCACGAAGAACATTACGGCGAGGTTACCGAGAAAAACGATCACGGTTTGAAACGGTTCAACAAATTCCACGATGATGAGTCAACAAAAAGGTTATTCGTAGAAGAAATAAGATGAATGAATTACCCACGAAGAACATTACGGCGAAGTTACCGAGAAAAACGATCACGGTTTGAAACGATTCAACAAATTCCACGATGATGAGTCAACAAAAAGGTTATTCGTAGAAGAAATAAGATGAATGAATTACCAGTATGTTACTGTGCCCGATATGTTGATGCCTATAAACTACCCTGACTTGAAAGACAATTCGAGAAATATAATAAATTAATATATTAATCGCAAATAAATATTGTAGATCTCATGCAGACTGTGCTGTAACATCACTAAATAATTAATAAATTCCAAAATATCTTACTAGAATGCTATTTAATTAATTCGGCACGCATGATCAAGCAAGGATGTGTGTTTCATTAAATTCATAGACATAACCTGCTCTTGAGGGCCATTTTTCACATCCACAAGCGTCAAATTTTTTATGCCCTTTATTTAATGATACTATTACTTTACAAATTAAGTTTTTTGTTGAAAATAGAAAATTAATAACAATTCTACCGATATTTCATGTTTCCTCCTCTATCTCCAACCACTTCCCGCCCCAGCCCATGCAGTATGAGGAGTGTGAAATACAACAGAATTACTTTCCAGAATTTTTATTTCCAGAAATATAAATAAAAAATTCCAGAATTTTTATTTCCAGAAATACCATGGAATTATTTTCTCCTCTTACTCTTCCGTTGCTCGAAAAACGAATAACCCGATCACAAAACTCTATTGAGCAACACTCGTTAACTTGATGTTGTGACGGCACCATAACATGATTGCAAGATTTCAAATACCGTACGGGATTGGAAGTGTGGTCATTTTGGTGATGTCTTTTACCCCCAAACGAGGGGCATAACAAGCAATTTCCGGAGTGATAATGGCCATGGTTTGGTTGGGAGCTTCACAGTCTTCGCACGCAATCGGGTAGTTAATATACGAGTATATTGACGAACAAGACTGAATGTAGACATTAATTTAAAAATATACTGACGAACAAGACTGAACGTAGACATTAATTTGAAAGTATACTGACGAACAAGACTGAACGTAGACATTAATTTAAGAGTATATTGACTAACAAGACTGAACGCAGCAGGGTTGGCAATGATTACATCAAAATGATTAAATCATGTGATTAAATAATTTGACTTTTTTTTGTAAAAAATCATGATTTTTCCGATTTTTTTATTTTTTTATTATTTTTTTATATATTTAAATATATTGAGTGGCAGTCTTCAATTTATTTTGAGATATTGCTATTCACGGTTTAGTATAAATGTACTATGAATGACAAATTGGTATATAAACTTATTGCCTTTAGTGTGTATTAGGTTCCAATAAATTGAATGTTTTTGGTACAGAGGCATCAAGTGTTGCAATACATTGTACATAGCTAGCAACTTAGCTAATTCTTATAAGGTTATAAGTAGTCTTTATATATTTGTTATATATTGATTACAATATACAATTTAAATGTGTTAGTTAGCTTATACAGAGTGGGACTGGGGCAGAACCGATTGAGCAGTTTTGAGGCGAAGTAAATAGTAATGGAGGGACATAAAGAAGAAAGTTTATTTTCCTCGAGATTAGCATAACATCCCATTTAAAATACTTATGTTTTGAAAACAATATCAGGAAGATGGTGTTTGTTAGCTGCACACTGTTGGAGTCGTTCTCGGAAGTTTCCTATAGCACGTTGTTGTTGTTGTTGTTGTTGTAATAGTGGCGACTAGGGAGGAGGGGTGATAGGTCAGTTTTTCCGGGCACTCGGTGCCACTGGTAGTTCTACGACCATCACTGGCTCGCTGACCCACCAGAACCATTTTATTGCATTACACAACACCCTGGACAGGCCAGGTACTCATTTATCAACCAGACTTGGATGAATGGCTGGGTTTACCATGAGCTGAGCTTCCCGGTAGAACTTGTCCTCAGTGGGGCTCGAACCCGTGCGCTGGGTGGGAGAGACAGAGTCTCTCACCACTGCACCACCACAGCTCTCCTATAGCACGTTCACACATATGGCGAGGTATGGCCATAACCTCTGCTACAATAATCCGTTTCCTTAGCTGTGGTAGGGTGTGAGGGCAACTTCTGAACACCCTTTATTTTAGATGTCCCCAAAGAAAGAAATCGCAAATGCTCAAATCAGGTGACCTCGCAGGCCACTGAAAATCACCCCTCGGAGACACCAGACCTCCGGGAAACATGCGTTTCAAAACATTGATTGACATTCGGGCTGTGTGAGCTGTAGCCCCATCCTGCTGGAACCACACATCACTCAATGCTTCATTTTCAACAATGTTTTCCATCCTGGGCTGCAAGAAATTATGCAACATTGCAGCATAGCGATCGGAATTCACTGTCACGGTTACTCCCTCCTCTGAGAACGACTCCAACAGTGTGTTGCAGCTAACGGCCCCCATCTTCCAGATATTGTTTTCAAAACATAAGTATTCTAAATGGTATGTTATGCCAACCTCCAGGAAAATAAACTTTCTTCTTTATGTACCTCCATTTCTCTTTTATTTTGCCTCAAAACTGCTCAATCGGTTCTGCCCCACCCTGTATATTGAGAGGTTGAGATTTTATTGAACTTTTAGGCAATTCGAAAGATTTTCCACCCTAATACGAGTATTTTAATTAAAATATATAATTTCAATCTTAAATATGTGAATTTAAAACTAGAAACAAGACAATTACAATTATAAAACTATATATAAAATAATTAAATGCAGTGAATGTTTGAATTGAACACATGTTTATTTCAAACAGTGTTAGCTTTTCTCATAACTTAAGTCTCGTTTCAAGTCGTTCGAGGTTTTTTGGTTATCGCTCAGTTTGTGTTTAGTATTGGTTTATTGGTCTGAATTAAATGGGAACAGTGCAGTCAGTCACTCAGTCACTACTAGTCGCCTAGTAGTCGTTGTGTTTAGAGGGTAGAGTCTGGTAGATTTTTAGGACATTCAACTCGTGGATCTATTGATAGTGCTGTGCACTGTGCTATCAGCTACCTATCTGTTGTGTGACTGACTCTTCAATGTTTGGGAGATCTGCATTCCTGAAGTTTTTTGCATGTTGAAGCCAGTTAAATGGTCAATATTTAGCTCGTTACCTTGTTCCATACAAACTTTAGAAAGCTAATGAATAGACTCTTCCATAATTGTTTACCCAAAAATCCCTAAGTGGTAAACACCACGTCTTGGCCTGTTGGCCATTATTGAAGGCAAAAAGTGGCTTTTTTAGCCATCCATTATGATCCATATACTGTTATTGTTAGTAGGCTAATAGCAACATAAAAAATAACCTTTCAAAAAGACAAAAAAGCTGAAAAAAATAAAAAAAATCATGAAAAAATAAAAAAATCATGAAAAAATCCAAAAAGTCATTGATTTTTTATTTTTATTTATTTTTATTTTTTTTAAATCAAAAAATCACCAACCCTGGAACGCAGAAATTTATTTAAAATTGATTGACAATGGAGACAGAACGCAGACATGAATTTAAGAGTATATTGAAGACATGACTGTGTCCATGCATGAGTAGGTTGCGGAAACAAGTCCTCACGTGTACCTACTCTCGGACAACTGAACGTAGACATTAATTTAAGAGTATATTAACGAATACAACTGAACACAGACGAGATCTAGGCAATTGTTACGAGGACTGCTTACGAAAGTGCTCTCCATATCCTGGTTTCTGATCTTGATGCAGCGTATGGTGCGGGTATGACATATTGGGTTCGGTGCTCGACAGTCGTCGACAGATGGCGGGGCTGAGGTTGAAAAGGAACAAGCGTTCTCTGTCCAAACGTCTCGAGGAGATGTCGTCAACTCGACATGGCTTCCACCGATTTTTTTTTCTAAGCCTGACTGAATCAGGACTGTCAAGTACGAAAATTCTGTCCCAGATATTACGACTGAAATCGTTTGAGATGATGCGAAGTTTCACAAATCTTGCTCACCCATCATTTTTTCAACTAAATGGCTCCTAGCTGGCCTCCCAAGTTCAAACTATAATTTTCAATCAGGATACGCCAGGGCATGAAGGGCCACTCAGCGGCTAAAGATGTGGCATGTCAGCCTCAAGGACCTCATTCACGGGACCTCTAAGTCAAGAGTCTGGCGAAACACGCAGCAATCTTCGACAAGTACATTAATCATTATATTGAGAGTTTTCAGCATGCGACTTCATCCTATTCATCCTTTTATATAATTAATTAATTGCACGGCTTATTCATTATATTCATGTTTATAAATGCACTCATGATCCGGCCTAAATACTTTTCAAAGATAATTCTACAAGATTCAAGGATAATTCAAAGATAATTTTCAAGCATCAAAATTATCAAATAAAATATTTAAAGGTTGATAAACATAAATTTTGCGCGGCTTTTATAACCGGAGCACGAAGTCTGAAACTTCAGGCAGCGGAGGCGGCAGCTCGAGCGCGTAAAAAGCCTAAGGTTCATTACAGTGGCACGGCCATAAATAAATAATAAATACATGCCCACTAAATAAATAAATAAATATAAATACATAAATAAATAACATACATAAATAAATAATAATATAATAAATATAAATACATAAATAAATAACATACATAAATAAATAATAATATAATAAATATAAATACATAAATAAATACCCACTCTGGTAACACTGTCACAAGCTACCAAATACAAAAAAAAAATGACTGCATAATCAAAATTTCAAAACTTATCAACTCAACTTTGTACCAATAATACTAAAAATACTTAAATCACAAATGAAAAAAACTGTTCTCCTTATAAACATTAGTATATTAGTTAAATTGATGCTATGTTAAATACTCATCCGCTTGTATTAGAATGTACTTCCAATATGTGTAATAATTATTAAAATTCCAATGATTAAATTAAATTAATTAAAATTCCCCACAAAAAGTGACGAACAGAATTCTTCTTTCCGGAAGGTAAAATAAATTCGTTGCATGCGCTTCATTTCAAAATTAAATTGATTTTAAATTCAGATATTAAAATCATTTTTTCGAATAATGTAATTTATTCTGCGTCCTTCTATTAATCAAGTAAATGTACACAGTTGTTGGAGACTCGCTTAATTAGACGTTATTATTATTATTATTATTAGACTCTTCAATATTGACGACTCTTCAGTATTCAGTATCAGACTCTTCTTCTTAGACGTTATTAAAGCTCTTCAGTATAGTGTACATGGAGGCAAAAATGCCTCCATGTACACTATACTCCATGCAATATTTAGCATGTAACAGTGAGGTAAAATTGTTTCAACTAATGAGGCAATATGTCGCTGCCTCGCGCATGCGCTTAGGCTGAGCAAACGTGGCGCTGCTCGTATACTGAAAAAAACAAGCGAGGGGAGACTCGGTAAGACCGCGAATATAATTCGTTCGATGATATATAATTTAATAATAACAAATTGGGAATACAAAAAATGCCACTATGTCAGCAGGATAGCATAGTGGCATAAGCAATTCAAGTTCTGCGGATTTTCTACTAGTGATTTAGTCGAGAAGGAATAATGACAGGACTATCTTAAGAAATTTAATTCGGACGAAGCAATTTGTGCTTCAATTTTCTACTAAGTTGGTATTATTTTTCTAGAGTCAGCTCGTTAATAAGGATGAAGTTTTTCCATCTTTCACTCCCATGTCAGTATCGCGCATATATGAAACAAATGTTGTATATGATCTGGAAAGCGAGTAATACATTATAAGGCCAATAAATTTTAAATAGATTGAAAAAATTTATCATAGTTATTTAAATACGTATTTTCTCTCACCTATTAAAGCCTAGAATAATGAATGAATCCATCCATTGAGAAAAAAAATTTCAACATAAAATCATTACCAATCTCACAAATCCAGAACATTGCAAATTGGATGTCATCATAAATGATAAATAACACCAATCTAATAAGTCAGCTATAATCAGGAAGATCTTATTACTAATGATGAGTAGCACTCATCAGATAAATCAACTGTAACCAAAGATATGTCTTAATGATGAATAACATCCATCTGAAAACAGCTATAACCAGAGATATGTAATCACTAATGAAGAATAACATTCATCAGATATATCATCTATATAACTAGAAAATATTCAATAACTAATTTTGAATAGCATCCATCAGCTAAAAAGCAAAATAAAATTTAACTAGAAAATATGTATATTTACTGCAGCAAGGGGTATCGGCAGCTTGGCCAATCCCCGGATAAACGAGCTCGCCGTATTCGTAAGGCGAAATGCTCTTGTATTCCCGCAGCTGCCGGGGAAGTCGATTAGGACTTCGCAGTCCAGATTGCCGCGGTTTTATTGCATCTGAATGAGCAGCTCAAGACCGCAGGGACTTGCACTGAAGAGCGACCAGCAGATAAACTGAACATCGCTGAGACTTGGGCACGCAGCTCGCAGTTACTTTGAATAGCGTGGATATAAGCTCCATTTTGCCTACCCGATAATGAGCCAAAGGCTAAGGATGACGAGTGAACAAGAAGAGAAAGAGCATTAGAAAGAAGAATTACGTTAACCAGAATATTTGTGGCCGTATCCGGCGATCAAGGCACTGGAGAGCATGCAAGTCAGTACCGATAATTACGTTACGACCAGAGATGCTGGGTAATTTTTTATTGTGTACCGAAAATTACGGAGAATACTGCTACTTTAGACGCTGATCGATCGTCGGTACGATGAACCATAGAGCCTAAGGATACCGAAAGTCCCTGCTCCGTAACACGACATTAAGAGAAAAACCATAGCTAGGACGTCTCTGCCCCGTAATGACAGACTGGGCCCAAACATACTGAAGCGTTCTCTGTCCCGTAGCAAGAGTTATGGAGCGTCCCAGCTCCGGAGGAAAGACTAGAAACAGCACGTACATTGTACAATGTACATGGTAAGAGTGGTTGATGTTTGACGCCACCGTCCCACTCCTGTACGCAGGAGGGACGGAAGGCACTGAGAACGGGACGGGGTTGCTGATTATTAGAGGGAGGAGCGCATGTATGCGGGTCCCGCTTGATTACAAACGCTTCATTATGAGAGGCAAGGAAACCTGCGCGTAATGGGCGACTTTTTCCATTAACTTTGTGATGGATTGGGCGGCGAATTCCCTTGGCAGGAAGCTCCTTGTTCGAGAGAATTACAAGTCATGTATGACGGAGGCTATCCTAGAAATCGACTGAGACATTAATCTAGAATATAATTTAATAAATTAATATATATACTAGCACTGGTTTGCAAGGACGATTGGTTGGCGATGTTAATAATTTAAACGGAGCCATTTTCACAGACGCCTTTATGAAAACTATTGAAGAAAACTGACACAGATTCAGACTTCTATATATTCAACTTCTTAGACTTCTCTATATCTTCTCAAACTCACTCAACTTTTCTTCTAGCCATTAATTTACAACAATGACATATATTCATATTCATATATATTCATATTCATATATATATTCATTCATATATATTCATATATTTTAATACTCATTTACCATGAATATTAAAATAATGAAAATACTAAGTAAATTCGTTACGTTTTATTGTCAAAGTTTCTTGGACCAGCACCATCATCAATTCAAAACGTCAAAAACATGGCTTAGTCAGTGTAAATGGCCTTCTTATTTTAATCTTATTTGAGTATATTTAGTCTTGGTCTTATTTTCTGTAATTCTACTCGTCTAATCATAGATCAGTAAGGACAATTTAACGAGGGCAGTATTCACTTATTAATAATCAAATTCTCAACACAGTCGAGTAAGATATCATATATCATGTCGCGCTGAGAATATTGTTTATATATTTCATGATCATTCAACAAAAAATAACTCCACACCGCCAAAGTATTAAAAGCATGAAAGCAACCATTCATGAAACATTCATGAATGATTCATTGCACAATCGTTATTCCTACTGAAAAGCTCGTGCACTAAACTTAAAGTATCCTCGCTCTCAGCTCTTGAATAAAGTATCCAATAAAGTATCCAGCTCTTGAACTCTTAGCTCAATAAATACATTTCTGTTACCACTCAAATACCTCTACCACTCATACCACTCTCAGCTCATGAATAAATACCACTCGTAGCCCAATAAATATATTTCTGTTACCACTCAAATACCACTACCTCTCATACCACTCTCAGCCCATGGATAAATATCACGAGATAAATAAACAAAATGTATAAACTTTGAAGTAGAAAGCCCTGAGTCAGATGATCAGGCTATAAGCTCTTTGAAATACAGTAATTAAATGTGAGCAGAACAATCCCATTCAATAGTTTGAATGAAGAATAATACCGCTCTGCTAAGATTGAGTAAATGTAAGGTTGCCACAGCATTGCTAGAGACAAAGGTGCAAAGTTAGATTCATTCATTCATTCATTGCAAAATTCATGCAAGTTTATTTCGCAATGCTAGCCTGGGACCCATTGCACGTGGTGAATACACATAATACGAGCTCACATCGCACGAAAAGCTGTTAAATTAGACAAAAAATTCGGTGTTACAACTTGGACGGTTGAATAATAGTTACACACAATAAAGAATAATTATACCTACATTATATTTCATCTCTGAATGAAAAGAAAAGAAAACGGAGGACCAATCAATTGCATTGTCGAACCACTATATTAGACCTTTCAACCTAAACAATATTTATAAAACAACAGAGAACAATAATTATCCGAGTAATTGCATAAAATTACGTCTCTGAGCGGCGTACAAGAAAAGAAAAACACATTAAAGACCTAATCAATATAATCCAAAGAAGTCCAAAGAAGACTTTTAAAATTAATCAATACTTCCAAAAATGACAGAGAACAATTTTATTTCCTTGAAATTTAATTATTATGTGTAGGATAAGCAACTAGAAAACTAATCAATTAATCTAAATTTAATTAATATGTGTAGGATAAGTAACTAGAAAACTAATCAATTAATCTAAGAAACCCCTTGTAAGCAGCATGGTCGCATATACACAGCGAGGTCCTCGGAAATTACAGGGCGTAGTTGCTGCTGCAAGACGGCGATGGCTGAGCCGAGCTTGGCTGTCATGCCGCAAAAAAAATATCTCGATAGCTTCCCGTTTTTGCGTGACCGTAAGAGCCGTGATGGGTGAGGCTACTTAAGGCGGATTGTAATTTTTGCGAAACCTTCAAGAAGAAAGACGGCTAACAAGTGACAACCATCTTAAAGGATCTGAAGGGGGAAAGGAAAAATATAGGTTTCTTTTCACGGGCGTGGAATTCAATGAGGGAAAAAATTATGATATATTCCGTTGCTGTGACAGCAACACGCATCAATAAGTAAGGGGAATACACGTTCTTCTTGTGCAGTCATTCATGGTTTGGTTTATTTTTTAACACTATTTATCATCAAAGTCCCATCATTGTCAACGGATTCTCCATTTGCATCGTTCACGAAAAAATATCCCCTTTTTTAATAACCGCGGTTAACTCACTAGAAACTTGTAGTCTAAGTTTCCTCTTTTAATTCGAAAATCATCGCGAATGTAGGTTATTTCTAGGGGATCTTCGCTTTTCATTTCTAGGAAAGAAAATAAACTCAAAATTTATTAGAAATAAATCAATTAATTTTGTAATTGTTATTAACAGTATATCAATAGTATTGTTATATCGTTATTTACGAAGGAAATAAATCCAAAAATAATGTGACAACGCTTTTTATAAAGAAAAAAATCCAAGTTAATAATTCATAATACAAGAAAATGAAAACGCGACATTGAGTCCAACAGTTTTCTGCGTGTAAAAAAATTACTTATCTGGTGAACGATTATTTTCATATAAAAACCATATTCATGAGCAAACATATATATGCTATCGTACCTCAAAATAGAACTATACGTCACATTTTTCAGTGATCTATCATTATGAGGGCTTCTTGTGAAGATAATATTTCTCAGAGATATTAGGTGCTTAGGCAGATATTATGTACAGCAACTCTATCGACTAGTTCGGCACTGTAGCAACACTCAAAGAGATTAACGAAACTTGGACTAAATTACGATGCACTTTTTGCCCCTTTTTATCTCATTTTCTCATATATGGAAAAATGCACTATTGTGCTCGCCATGTCCGTCCGTCTGTCTGTCTGTCTGTCTGTCCGTCTGTCCGTCCGTGACCTCAAGTTTTCGTCGACAAGAACATGCGCTCTCTGTCAATCACTGCAGTGAGTACTGAGTTATATTTTTGAGTTATCTTAGCCCACATTCATCCGGCTAAAGTTCGTATCAGTGCTACTTCCACTATCAGCTTGTGCTGAGGGTAAGAATGTGCTTCACTATTTGGGCAATATGACCCATTCATTTATCTTAGTGTTCAGAGTCGCTAAACTTGCGTACCGGCGCACAAGTTAGGGGAAGCCTGCAAGCCTGTACCTGCGACGCTCTCATTCAGAAAAATGAACGTGTCACATTGTCTAAATAGTGACGAGCTTTTTATTCCGCAGCACATGACGAGAAAGGACGTAGTACTATATGCGTACGCCACCAGCCCGGAAAGTATACATCGCTATTAGAACTAAGTCACACTATTTTTTTTAGTGCGTCTCAGCAGAGAATTTAGTCCAGAGTTTAGCCTCATGCGCAAGTTATTCAAGTTATGGAGCTCAGGTACGAAAAGAATAGAGTTACCCTTGAAAATAGTGCTTACATACAAAATTAATATTAATGAGAGATAGAACACGAGCTGCGATTGTTAATGCTTGATTATCTCCGTCAATAAAATCATGTTCTAAGGCTTTATTCAGCAGTGAACGTATTAAGGAAATGTATTACATAGTCTAAATAGTGACACTTCGTTATTTATAATCATGTTTTTTGTGGCTCATAATAATGTCAATATATTCAAAAATTCCTTAATAATAATATTCGACACAGAGAGAAATGGGTGAGTCTGGATGACCTTTCGGACTCGCTTTCCCAATTTCGGGATCGTACTGACCTATTACTGGCTCTTCAAGTTTAAGGCATGACTCACTTAATTGTGGCGTTACATCGCTCTGATGCCACCCGTAGCATAGATACGAAGAAAGTAACTGGGATTCAACGCCACAAGCGAGTCATACCTGAAATTTAAAGGGCCAGTCATAGGTCATCATGACTTAGAAATTGGGGAAGTTGGTCAAAAAATTGTATCACTATTTGGACTCGGTTAACTCATCCATCTAAATGGGTCATCCAGACTCACCCATTTCTGTCAGTGTAGTTTAGGTTCAGCGACGATTCACCATCAAATGTTACAAGAAGCCAGAACAAACATGCAACATCACTGAAACTTCCCATCAGAAAAACATTTTCGATACATCGGAGGCCACTAGATTACTTGAGATTGGCCGGTGATGGACCGCCTATAATTCGCACCCTCAGAGATAAAGGTGATCATGTGTCTAACTTTTGATGCACATTTGCCTGGTGTTTGCCCGCATTTTGGACCCATTTTGGGCCCGCAGAAGGACGTACCACTGCTACTTGCAGGGAGTATTGGGACAAAGTGAACAATTTCTTATTCTGAGTGCTTGTGGTGGTCATAGTTCGTACCGGAACGAAGGCTTTGCACTGCTGGAGCTTCCGAGGCAAGTGCAGAGCGAGGCTAGGATGACGAAACTAAACCTATTGTTGTAATATTTGAATTGTTTAGTAGTCCTGTTGTCACCATTGTATTGTTCTGTATTGCTGTAACTTTGCCACTATTGTGCTACTCAAGATAATGAAGTTTTCTTCAGTACCCTTTTCAGGATACTGAGATTCATCCCAGGTTCTGATGGTTGTTTTGGCAAGATCGACGATTTTCATAAAATTTATTTCCGTTATTATTCATATATTTTTATACGAATATAGCTCTATTTTTTTAGAATACGGGCTCATTTGCCCGGGCTTCGTATTTTTCCAATGGCATCATATAAGATATGACACATCATTTTCAGTCTACACTCACAATACTATTGATTCAAGCACACACTACTTGACGTTTGGCCATTAAAAGTCTGCACCATTAACAATTCACGTAATATCCGCATTGAAAACTTGACCAATCAACTTTACTTGTACATTTTTTTTTTACATTGTACATTGAAAGTCTCGAAATTATCAAGATTTGGCAGCCTTACCCTAGCACCACAAATCACTGTTCAGGCAACAACACAAATATTCGTTGTCAACTCAAGATTTTCCGGACAAAGACTCGACTTACGACGGCTTTGTTTCTTGCAGTAACAACAACACGGGTAGAGCCGACCTGTGAGAGCCGTCAATTAGATTTGCGGCGACAGAGGTGGAGGCAACAGACGTGGTGGCAACAGACGTGGTGGCAACGGCAACAAGGAAGGGGCAGCAGAAGTGGTGGCAACAGACGTGGTGGCAACAGACGTGATGGCAACGGCAACAAGGAAGGGGCAGCAGAAGTGGTTGCAACAGACGTGGTGGCAACAGACGTGATGGCAACGGCAACAAGGAAGGGGCAGCAGAAGTGGTTGCAAAAGATGTAGAGGCAACAGTAGCGTTCGTAGGGAAATAAGTATAAGCATGGGAACAGAGTCGATAACAATAAACGCCACTGCGTCTGAGAGAAAATAGCAGCAGCCATGACAGTAACAGCGTTGGCAACAGCAGCCATGACAGTAACAGCGTTGGCAACAGCAGCCATGATAGTAACAGCGTTGGCAACAGCAGCCATGATAGTAACAGCGTTGGCAGCAATAGTTATGACAGTATGAGTGACGGTAGCAAGAGACGCGATTGCAACTAAGCAAGTAACAAAATTATCGACCTGAACTGCGATGGCAGAAAAATGCTGTCAGTTACCGACGCATCTGACACGCTTTTACATGTACATGACTTTTTTCATCTTGTACAGCTTAAACGGAATTTTAATAAGAATGTTACTTTAATTTAATTTAACGTAGGAATTTGGAGAGTTTGCGGGAGAAAAATTTCCACGAGTTGACGTTTCAGCCAAGCATAGACGCATAATATATTCTGATTTTCAGGTGCAGTTGAATCTAGTTGAAACTGATCCCATGTCGAGGGCTACTTGAATTGTATGAGCAGTTGTGGATGAATCTAATATGGTTGAACTTTATTACAGGAATTCTGCTTCGTGTATAGCTGGTGTCGATTTGAACTGTAGAACCTAGTTGTCGGTGACCAAACAGTTTTTACAGGGGGAATTAATTTCATGGATGAAATTAAGTTAATATTTTAGTGAGATTGCCATGTATTTTTATTAGAGCAAGGCTGGCTAATTTGAAAGGAATAAGCGGATTTCAAAGCAATATAGAATATTATTCTATAATATAAATATTACAGTATTCTTCTAACTTTACCGGAACCCATTAAAGGAAAGCCACTTGATAATTGTAAAAATCATTCAAGAAAGTGTTTAATGCGACTACGCAGTACGCGAGAGCTATAAATATAATATATAATCTCCATTGCATCTATTGTACGTAAATATACCAGACCGCTGCTTCATTCGTCCTGCAATGAGAAATGCGATGGTTTCGGACAAAACCAACGAAGAATATTCACCAAGCTATGAGAATTACTATTAAATTACGTTGAGAATAACTATTAAGATAACCCACGAGGCTCTTAATAAATGACAGATTATTCCTATGTTAGTTCAGTAGAAGGTGTGGAGGCAAACAAATTATTGAAGTCAGCAGGTATGGAGTAGGTCATTCTTAGTTCATATCGAATATACTTATAATTTACATCATCTTTATGCCTATAACAATCGCATGTATAATTTAAATAATATTCAGGACGGCATTAATCATTGCCCGCGTCCCGATTCAGTTAATCAAGACCAACCAAAGAGTCGTCTGATATTTCAGACCTATTTGAAGTGTTGAGTCCTATACATGTATCATAAAAATTTGAGGCTTTTTAGCATTGAAGCATTGAACTAAATAGTAATTGTACAAATGCTGAAACTATCATTAAATAGAAACTCCAACTTTGCCATTGGATGATTTCCGCAGAATCAATTGTAATAAATACTAAGTGGAATTTTATTGAATAAAGATACGAAGGAAAATAAGGAATAAATAAGCAAAGAATATAAGCAATTCAACAGAAAAAGCGTAAACATCGAACAAATCTTGTACGTTATGCGCGAGCAGAGTTTCTTGCAACACGTACGTGACTGGTTAAACCTCGTACTTAAAACGACGCTCAGATAATGCACATGATATTTTAATTCCCCTACAAAATTCAAATAAAAAAAAATATCCCAAGATAGAACCGGCACTGAGGCGACACACGGAAGAGCGACCGCAACACCACACAACCTCCCACCACAACCGCCACTTTAACACTGACTCCTCGGAGGTCGATTTGTGATCTCGACCTCTGTCTGAGCCTGAGACTTTAATATCCTGCCATAGCTGCAGGATATGTTGGATCATCGCGTGCCATTTGAAATGAATAGTTTTATTTGATGATAATAGTATTAGAAGAGATGAGTTTTGGTTCTTGTTCTGCCAGCCTCGAGGCTTGCAAGCTTCAATATTACCCACAGTTATTGCCAGAGGGGGGAGTTGAAAATTACTGAGCGCGTTGCGAAAAACAAGCAGTGAGTTATAAAAATGGACATCAGGGTACATGGCACAATGTTGGCATTGGTTCGCGAAGTGGGCAGTGGGTACGAGAAGAGGGCAGTGGGTACGTGAAGAGGGCAGTGGGTACGAGAAGAGGGCAGTGGGTACGTGAAGAGGTCAGTGGGTACGTGAAGAGGGCAGTGGGTACGTGAAGAGGGCAGTGGGTACGTGAAGAGGGCAGTGGGTACGTGAAGAGGGCAGTGGGTACATGAAATGGGCAGTGGGTACGTGAAGTGGGCAGTGGATAGGGAAATTGAAGCGTAAGTTATAGGGAAAATAAAATTAACGCCAAATTTTTTTAGTTATCTACATTTTGGAGAGTTAGCCGTGTTTTATATTTGTCCTATTCACCAGTAATTGCCCATTTTATTTTGTTCATGACCTTGTGTTCAGTTGAATTTGCTACTCAGAAACTATATTCTACTGCAGTATGAACATTCATCTCACGGATTTCAAATGATATACAAATCAACATTTTAATCTTTATTTAATCACTCATCACAGTCAGGTACTGCAATCTCCGCTAGTAACTTTTTCTGGAAAATTTCATGCGTATTCTTCCTCTATTTTTTTTACATATCAATATTATTTTGATATGATTTTTTTCACTTTGACTATTTGTCTGTATTTTCCCCACTCAATATGAAGCAATAGAGCAAATCAACTATCACTAGGATGTAACTTTATTTTCTGGTTCGTTCCTTTATCGAAAATTTATCCTGCCAGCTTGAGTGAGACAAGCTCGCAACCAAACAAGGTTTCAAAGCATTAAAATCGAGCAACATCATCTCAAGATCCGCGATGAATGATAACGTCAAACTCCGAACTATACGCAGCAACGGCCCCTGCAGAAGAGCGAAAGTTCAAAAATCTGGTGTGATCTATAAATTTGGTTTTCAAGAATGTTGTAGACTACTTCATTATTTGGACTTTAGACTACATTGGAGTAATTGGAGTAACTACTACGACGTTGAGCAGCCGTTTATCCTGCCACCTGAGACAAGTTCGCAACCAGACCAGGTCTAAAAGAATTACAATCGAGCAACTTCATCTCGAGGTCCACTATGAATTCAATAGGCTCACTCATGACAACGTCAAACACAACGAGACTGTCACTCGCACTGTGCTGGAGGAACCCACCAGCATCGTCATCCTGCAGTGACCCGACATAATCTGACCGACGATAGCTGAAGCCCTCATCTCTACGCATTGGACTAAGGCTGTCCATCTCACAACTACCGGATTTATGAGAATCACACACAACTCCGAAACATCAAAAAATTATGTTTATGAGAATCAAAATAACTCCGAAACATATCACAACTACCAGGTTCTGAACTTTGAGATTGTTTCGGAGTTATTTTCACGATATCAAATTTTTTTCTTGTACCATATATACGTGTATCATGTACTTATTGCCACAAAAATTTCTGTATTCAACGGTTCCTTTAATTTGAAAATGAATGTTGTTCTATTCGAAACGTCGTTAATAAATTAAAATTATTTCTTTAAATTTGCATCTTGATCAACCAACGTCATCTGAAGAATTGTTCGGTCCTGAAAATTGAATCAATTAATTCACCGGTCATTAACCGCCCATATTTAAACAAGCTTATTCTGCTATCTTATACTAATTATTGATAATTCTATACTTTATTCACAGGACAGACATTGACATACTCTAGTGATGTCGGCGCTGAAGAGTAGGCCTGATGTGGCCTGTCGCCGATTCTTGTACTTTTCGTGACTTGTCCACAGGAGATCTGAAAAAAGTCCTTCGACCAGATTGTTTCCAAACTGACGATAGTTTGAAATATTTAGTAGACTTCCAACGGGTTCGATATGGTGCTAGGCATTTCAAGTCTGAACATATATTTCTCCATAGCTTTATTTAGTCTGTTCTTGAACCTCAATGTACTTGAACCTTCACACTCTGAGCGTCAACAATGTGATAGAGGAGGCTGTTCCACATGTCGGTGATTCGAAGCGAGAAGAAATGTTGTCGCGTGAACGAGTAGCAACGCAGTTTTTAGTTTGAGTTATCGTTTTAATTACATGCAGCTCAGGTGATTGGATTTTTCAAGCAAAGAAATAAATATTGATCGAATATAAAATTAATGGATACAGACATATTTAAAATGAGAAAAATACTGCTTCCCAAGTAAAAAAATATTTATACAGAGCCTCAGAGGAATGAATTTTGGATGGTCCAGCTGACCTTTTTTATGCAGTCCAGGCGAGCAAGCGCCAATGCTCGTTTTCTGCAGTAACTCATGAAGAAAATGAATCACATAATTCAATGGGTAACAAATTTAATTCTGTGTGATCACAATTTGTCGCTAATGAAATGTAGGATATTCATTCTACCACATTACCATGAATATGCCAAGAAGGCAAGAAAAAACATGCAAGAAATTTAATACGATGAAAAAAACTAGTAATTTAATCAACACTGTCTGTAAAGTAAAATGGAAATGTTTTTACCAGGGGCAGGTTGACGGTTTTTACTGAAATTTGAACAGTTTTGCAAATGACGATACGAGCACGATTCTAATTAAGAAAATAAAATATAATACAATGCGCAGTAAATAACATGAAAATTTTCATTGATGTATCAATAAATTACTGGAATAATCTGTACAATCGCCATAGATTAGCCACCCCAACATTAGAAATAATCCACAATATACTATTTGCAATGCTGAATTTAGAACAAAAGCAGGGTAAAATGAAATCACAAATAAAAAATGTCACTATAATATAGAGGCGTTTGCGGTAAGCCCGAAAATTTCCTCAACAGCTCAACAATGCGTAACAGAACAAGTCAGCGTCTTGCACAGTTGTAATTACACAGTTGTAATTTGGCGACAGCGCCAAAGTTAAAGTATCCATGAGGTCTTTAGGAATTAAATAATTATATGCAGTGGGTGGGTAATGCTTAAGATGATACGAGAGTTTCTGCTGGGCACATGCAATATTTAAGATAACAAACAAGTTTGATTAACCAATGGGTGTGTGAAATATTGAAAAAATTGTATATATTACATATTTGTATAATTTTCGGATGTGAACGAAGTAAAGAAACTCGAAAAAATTATGTTCTCCAGAATTTTTTCTGGAGAACCAAATTTTTTCTGGAATCGACAAGAACTGAGTGAGTGAAAATCGTTTTCCTTAATTATAAAAAATTGAATCGTCTTCTTGTCTTCACGCCACGTTGCAGATGTGGCGCGTTTAGCCGTTTTCAAATTTTTATTAATGAGTAAAAATCTTTTGAAATTCCAAAAGCTATCTCCAAATGCTACTACAATCGAGGTTGAGTAATGAATTCAGTGGAGCAGTGAGATTTTACGAGAATCATGAGAATATTTATGAAGTAGTAGCTGTTATTTATGAACGCTGTCTATTCTGTAGCTGGTAACAATGAAAAAAGTAAGAGAATATGACGTTGTATTTGTTAGCATTCGTTTGTTAATTTTTTTACTGATTTTGTTGATGTATTTACGCATTTCTATTATTTATGATTTAATCTCGAGATATACGTAGCCTAGATCCGGAGAATATGTTTTACTGATGTTCATTCGTGTCCCAGAACCCACACTGGCAAGGTGTGTACGTTTGTTTTGTGTCTTTTCATATTTGTTCATATTCTGTGTGTTTTGTCATTTTATTCAGTGTACATATATTTTAGCAAGGTTTAGTATATATTGTTCAGTATGAATTAGTATGTATATATTATAGCGATCCTATTAATATCATCATTTATTCATCATAGGTTTGTTATTTCTTTTCAAGAGTCTGGATCGTGACCAAAATCTGTTAAATATACTGTATGCACTATAAGGATCAACTAACGCTTTATTATCCATAAGAGATATACAACTGAGAACCTGGGGCAGATCTCCTACAACGTACCTCAATTTCCTTTTCAGTTTTCCTGAACAATAGAACGCAGTTTTCCTGCGAGTCTCTCAGTGTTGTTTTGGTAGTGAAGTTTATTGCATCGTTGTGCCAGACATTTATTTAGATTAAGATGAGTGTAGTTACAATAGATGCAACGAGTGCACGAATTGCAAGTTAGTCACGTAGAGAAGAAGAGTAAAAATTGTATCTCAAAATTTTTGGGAGTAATTTAATTATTGTTTACGCGTTTGTATTACGTATATGTAAACCATATTATAATTATTATTTGGTGTACGTAGTTATGTTGGTCAAAGTCTAATAATTTGACCGGCATCTTTTTAAAGTATGCAGTGCATGATATTACATTCAAAAAGACACTAATGTATTGAGAATTTTTTCGAAAACATGCTTTATAATTCAGCAAAGTCAGAAAAAAATTTTGTTTGTCTCGTTGAAAAACGAACAAAAAATTATGAACCAAATGCATTCTCTATTCTTCAATCTATAACTTGAATAAAATCTATCTTAAAAAGGACAAATAATGTCATCATATTCTGATTATGGGCATTGATAGCACATTGACCGGGCGCTGCTTAGTAACTAGAGGGAGATAACTAGCTCGCTGAATAGAAGCTATAAGCCTATATAGGCCATATAAATTAGGTATAAACAAGCTGAAGAGTATTGATAGTATAATCATATTATCCAATACGCATTGGTATAAATTTGCGTTACTAAAGTGAATGGCAATAAAATATAATTTCACCAATTACCTGTTGCTTCATACGTCTATGAATACAATTCTGTGATTACATTCGCAATTTATTAGTTTAGTGAGATCTCCACCCTAATAATGTAACAACTAATTATGGAACATTGTGGACTAAAAAATAAGTAGGAGGGAAAGATATTCTTCCAAGACCAAATATTGAAACATTTGAAAATAAAGTTAGCATGGAACGTCACAGCTGCGAACTTCGGACAGTGGGAGACAGGAAATCAAATTTGAGCTGCAGGGACGTCAACAGAATGCGTGTCGTGGCAGAGCCAAGCAGAGAGGATTGTTCCACTGCGACGGTTGGGAATGTAAATAATTTTTCTTGAAACTGAATTAAATTTTCTCGATATCGCTACTTTTTTAAACCACTTTTTTCTGTGCTTGTGTAATGTATTATTTTTTTTAACTGAATTTTTTCCAGAATTTTTAATTATTAAAGACCGTAGTGTGAAATAAGCAATAATTTCCCAAAAAATAACAGCGAATCTATTTTTTACTGATACCAACAGCAATGAGTAAGAACAGCATAGCAGGAATGATGTGTAATGTGTACGGATTTCACCACATAAATGAATGTCCTCTATATTAAAAGCATCGTCATCATATTATTAGATGCAAATCATACCAGAATTCCGAAACCTACTCAAAAACTTTGAGGCTAATTCCACCAAAATGCGGAAGATAAATGGTATGAAGCTGGCAGGAATCTTACTGAGTCATGCGGTCTTCCGAATATTTGCTTTACTGGGAATACACAATGCAGAGGCCTTTGTTGCTTCACACGAAATAAAGGTATCCAACAACACATCTAAATCTGACCGAGTACAGGATAATATATTTTACCTGTTGAGCGGTAGCGTCGATGCCCACGGAGCTAGACTCTGGATGGATGGAGTTGAGGTGAGAATAAAATTATATCAAACATATTAAGGAATATAACTTGACAAATATCGAGAGGATCGAATATCAAGAAGAAGCAAGATGCTAGTAGTTGAACTAAGCTTGGTGTAAATCCAAAATTTATTTAGGGCAATTAAAGATTTATAATTGATTTACTTGAAGATAGTTGACTGGCGATGGGGCAGAAAAACGCTCGTTCATCTATCCATAAAAAAATCGAAAACAAAAAATACTTCAAGCGAGATATAACATTATTTTATAATTTTTCGCAGTAGTTTCTTAAAATCTTCTATTTTATGGGCAATTTATTTCATTTAGTATATTTATTCTATATATTATATTTTAAATTTTATGTGCAGTTGCAGTTATATTATATTAAAGTTGGTCAAATATATTTACCCCAATTTACCGCAACAAACGACTGTACGCGAGCTGTGCATGGCTGGAAACTCATTAATGATGGCAGTGCTTCTGTTGTGCACATGTATTATAATATTAAAGTAGTGGCGGCGATGAGGAACAGGCCAAGTTTGGCCTGTCGACCATTCATTTAGTGTCTTTGACTTGTGTCTCTGAGATCTAAAACCTGACTGTTTGGTAAAATCTTGTTTTCAAAACCTGGCTGTTTGGTAAAATCTTCAAAATCAAAACCTGATTTTGAAAATCTTCAAAATCAAAATCAAAACCTGGCTGTTTGGTAAAATCTTGTTTTCAAAACCGACATTTGAGCTACGTATAAGTAGCTGCTAAACTTTAACTAGTCTGTTATGCGGAAGGCACTTCTACACCAAACACATCATATCTCTGCCTTACTTTACAATATTATAGAGGTCGGAAATTAGAATAACACGAGAGAAGGTTCATCTATAAGAGGTCCAGAATAATTATGCTCTTATCACTGCATCTTCCATTTTTGCGCGCAAAACCACTAGAGAAAAATTAAGAGAAATACGAGTAAATTATGATTTTTCATTTTAATTACTTTTCATAACAGGTGGCTTTTGGAGCCCAATCGTCCAGCCAAGCTGGACGATTGGAAAAATCTGAAAAAGCAAGCCCAGGAAGCGGCATCCAGGTGGCAGTGCTGGACCAGGTAAAGCCCAGGAAGTTACTGGGCGAGGCTTTTTTCCCGACCAGCAGCCCAGGCGCCGACGCTAGTCTCGTCCAGTACCTGGGCTCACTGCAACCCGGCAGACTAGTCGTGTTGCTGGGCGTCGTGAGTGTTCAAACTTTTCATGACCGATATAAAATAATATTTTTTCAATTCGGCATCTATTATACATCAATTATTTTTCATACTATAATGCCTAAAAATTGGCTGATATAATGCAATATTTTGTAAATTCGGCGTCTATTATACATCAATTATTTTTCATACTATTACTTAATGCTTTAAATCATCCGAAACGATATTCTATAGTAAGAAAAATCAGGCAATAATCGTGATCAAACTTAAAAAAAACAAAAAGAACGGATCTGATAATGAAGTAAAACTCACACTGCGGAATTTCAGCAATTTCCTAATTTAATTCGGTGACTTTACGCTAATTTATTGTAAAAAAATAGGCGCTTTGACGAAATACAAACAGTGCTTAAAAATGGTCCTTGGCTGATTTAAATTAATCTTTCACATCGAAGTGAATGAATGCATAATTATCATCTGAGAAGGACAGATACATGTAGTTTTCACACTACGTCTTTAGTATCATGAACAATATTTGTTCAATGATATAATAACAGAAAATCTGTCGTTCTTTGGTTTACAAATGTCGAAATATCTCCATGAAATAACCACACGCCAGGCGCTTTCGTGCAGGAACAATCTAAGCTACAGAGATGTTGAAAGAGTGACTTATATCTTGTCATGTGAGCGCGGATCGTTGGTCTGATATTTAAAAATGAGGATATATTTCCTGTTTTGATAAATAAATTTGACTAGCTTCACTTGCTGTTGCTAGATCAGAGTGAAATTCTTCAGTTTGATCATTTTTGTTATAGTTTTCAGAACAGACATTTTTTCGTTACATTTTAAATTTTATACATTATTGCGTGAAATTCATCATTGGAAAAGAAATTAATTAATTATTAATTATTAATAATAGGCAAAAGAATTTAAATGACTCAATAAATTATAATAAACAAAACTCGCTGAGTGATTTTTTATGAACAGATAATTTTCATACAGTTCCTATATACACTCGTATTCATTGAATGGTAAAACTTAGCACGTGAAGAGTATTTTTGACTGCGTGCGCATTGCTCCAAAATTTTCATTTAATTTCAGCCAGACTCGACCACATGGCTCAGGGAAGATGCTCTAAAAAGTATGCGGTCTTTGCTCGGCTGCGCTTGTGATTATCCTCTGACCAACACCGAGCCATGGGCTGTGGTGGCTCAAAAGAGGACATTTCCTGCCAGTCTGACAACCCACGAGGGTTTGAGCCCCTCGTATCACTCTGCAATAAAACCCAACGCAAGTATGAGCCTCAATCTCAGAGTCTAAAAAACTTTGCCTGCGTAAAACGAGTTCGCTCGGAGACACGACAAATGCCTGAAATAAAACTGAAATTGTCTAGGCTTGATGGTAATGAAATGATGAACTGCAAGCGCTGGTCTCAGAGTTTGGGGAAAAATTGTTGTTGAATGAATACCGTACACATTAAAGATCCAACTAACATTGCTTTTGTAGCTTTGCGTAAAAATATCTTGAACATCTTCCGATTTCTGCCATTCAAGTTAAGTATTAGAATTTTTTATTGTAAATGTAATAAACTTTGTTTCGATCTTGGTCAGAAAGTCCACTGTACGAAGGCTGTAGCATCACAAGAACGTACAAGAGCACGAAGCACCGCACTTCACCTCATCACTTCTCCCTGGTACTGCGCTCTGGATTTCCAGGTTAACGATATTCCTTCTTTTTAGCGCGTGATGAAATTGATCGAAGTATTATTAAGTCGTGGTCTCGGAACACAGGTTTTATAAGTCATACAAATTAACCTTTCATTTAATTTGTACAAATTAAATGATACAAATTACACAATTAAGTGATACAAATTAAATTTTCCAAGGGTCCAAAAAAAATATAATATTGCGAGCAGCAATATGGCTTACGAACAATCAATGAGTATTATTCGATACATAAAGAGATGATTTATTTCATGAATTTTCTGACGTCTTTTAAGCAACAGATTGCCTACCATCATGTATGTTAGGAAATTTTTTGTTTCAGGAGTGACATTTCCAATTATTATTTCCAGCTGACAATTAATAATTTCACTTCAAGTAATTAAGAACGCATAAATGCAGAAAAATAAGCGAATATCTATATGTGAAACTTGAGATAGTAATTTATCAACAGCAGGCGCAAATTGCGATTTATCGCAGCTATTTTTATATCCACTACGAAAAATATATTGGAAATTTTTCGGATTTAAATGATAACTATTCTTCCTAACATCGACAGTCAAATAAAGAATTATTCTTGCTTAATTTGACAACCAATTATCCAACAGATCACAGCTGTTCACGTCACAACGAGCCAGCGAAGGCCCTACGCTGCAATTTTTGCGCGGACTACGAAGGCTACGGAGAATTTTGCGACGAGCGAACTGCACCTGCAAGCCCACTGTCATGGGACGACAGCGTAAGAAAGTTTATCCGTGCCTATTGGATCTAAGATCCTTCATAGTTCATGCCCGAAAGGCGAGATCTAATAATAAAGCGAAATTTTAACACAGATCCATATCTCAAAATTCGACCATGTTCATGGGATCTGTGATCGTCATGACACCCGAATTACCAAAAAGATCAGCATCACGGGACGACCGCGAAGATAATCTGATAAGTTGAACGTCTTGAAAAATAATTCATATTTCATGCTCGAAAAACATTTTTTGCCAAAATTTGACCATCCGAAACATGAAGCCAATGGTCAAAGCCTCATACATTTCAGATGCAACCCTCGTTTCAAATACCAGTATTTCATCGTTTTTAAGCCCTTATTAGAAACCATTTGCGTTAGTTTAAGATCTTGATTCAACATTTAAGAATGCACGAATGCCATAAAATTGAAGACGAATCGTCCACTGGCTTTCTAATGCCGATCACACTATTGGTTCATTTATAGTTCATGAACTAATAACTTTTAATTCAAAAAATTCAATATTATTCCGTACTAATGACCATATTATTTGTTACAATAAATTTATGCACGCTTCATCTACTAGAAAGATCTTCCTACAGTCAGGGTTTGGTTCATTCAAATCACACTATTGGTTCGTTTATAGTTCATGAATTAATAACGTTTAATTCATTAAAAATTCAATATTATTCCGTACTAGTGACCTTATTATTAGTAACAATAAATTTATGCACGCTCCATCCACTACAAAGATCTTCCTACAGTCGCAGGGTTTGGTTCATTCAAATCACACTATTGGTTCATTTATAATTCATGAATTAATAACGTTTAATTCATAAAGTTCAGTATCATTCCGTACTAGTGACCATATTATCTGTTATAATAAATTTAAGCGCTATTCAGCTATACTACAAAGATCTTCCTACAGTCGCAGGACCTGCAGGGCGACAACATCCCAGTGCTAATGATCGGCTCGGGGGCGAGGATGCCGAGGATGGCCGACCAAGTGACGACCATAAGGAGGAACAGGTACGGCAGTAACACGCAGCTGCTCTGGTGCATTGACAGCTGCAGTGAGCAGGTGCGACGACTTGCAGCTGTTATCAGCATACAGCTGCACTGCGCTCACTCCAATAACAGCTTTAAAAAATGTGTGTAATGCCAAAAGATTAAAACTTAATGAAACTAATGAAATAATCGTATTAAATGCACTTTTATGACATCAAAAAATTCATGACTCTTGTAATATTTGATTAAATGACATAAGAACGGACTTCATTATAATTAATGCATTTGATGCAGTGCGGGATCGCATCAACGCACATGTGAAAATGTGCATCACGACGGCACTCGAGCGCTTCCCTGCGGCACAGAAACTTATCGTGCTCGAGGACGACCTCCAGCTGGCGCCAGACTTCCTGAGGCAGGTGGCAGGCAATTAATCCTCCAGCTGGCGCCAGACTTCCTGAGACAGGTGGCAGGCAGTTTATCCTGCAGCTGGCGCCAGACTTCCTGAGGCAGGTGGCAGGAAATTAATCCTGCAGCTGGCACCAGACATCCTGAGGCAGGTTGCAGGCAGTTTATCCTGCAGCTGGCGCCAGACTTCCTGAGGCAGGTGGCAGGAAATTAATCCTGCAGCTGGCGCCAGACTTCATGAGGCAGGTGGCAGGCAGTCCAATAGGAACAGAACTGCAGGCAATTTTAAGGAGTGCAAGTTTTTCTGCCTGGAGAGCAATTTCACAAAAAAGTTACGGTAAATTTTCCTGAAATATCTGCACACTGGTAGCACATTATTCAAACTATTATCAAACTAGAATGTATAAAGCCATGAGAAAATGAATAGATAAATGGATTAAGTAAGCGAGAAATTAAAAATACCATCTTTTTTAATGGTATTTTTAATGGTAATGGCTGTAATCGATTAAGATGATATAAACTTTAATCGGTGCCAAACCAAGACGTGAATACGATTATTCGTTAGAAAATGACATAAAATTTCACAGCGACTCCGCGTTCAGAATGAAACTTCGATGAAAACGCAACTGAGCCTCATTATATCCGATCGACGCAGGATAATTTCAAATTAGCGACAATTAAGGAGCAAAATAGCGCTACTGGTACGCAACAAAATGAGTCTGTGAAATTTTGTATTTTAGAGGGCGATAAGATCTACATTTTACGCGGCTACCCTAGAACACCGAAAGTATTTGAGAACTCAAATAACAATGGTCATGCTTTAATGATTCAGAGAACAAGGCTTAATATTACAGCTGTTTCATGTTCTTGTTGATGCATCATATTGTTATCTATAAAATTTGCAACAATATTTAGCCCAATTTATAGCTCATAATAAATATTGAAGCGAAGTAAAAGTTTGAATTTTGAATTTCCTCAAATTGATGAGCAAATAACCAACCTTTCAATACAATATCCCTGTCCCATGCGCATTTTCACTGCATTTATTCCAATTCCAATTGAAAATACCCCTGTATAATGATGATATTGTAGTCATTCATTTAAAATCGAACGAACTATTTTTTTGCCAAACTCCGTTTATAGTTATCGGTAGCCAATCCATGCAAGCGGCGAAGTGTGTGCAATTAGGAAGAATAAAATAATAACCGAAAAATACATTGAATGGTGAACCATTTCTTTTTTTGAAATTTTCAAGTTCGCCGCTAATAATTTGTTCTAAAACGTTGGCACAAGCGAAATATTTAGAGCCTTTTCGTGTTTAACTGCACCCGCAACCGTTTTCATTTTCGCTTCATTCAGCATTCGCAACTCACGATAGTAAGCAATTTCATGCGCGTACAGTCCTGCAATGAATGATTATAATCGTGCGCTTATCAATAAATTCACAGACTGAAAATAGTTGATTTCATTCGAATAGCAGTGACGGAAAATAATTGAGATAATCAAACGGTATTACAGCAGTTATGCTTTTAAAAATTATATTAAATCTTCTTATTATCACATCGTTCATTGGTAAATACTTCATTTTAATTAACCTCATTTAATGAAGCACTATACTAATGTGTTGACGAGGGCCGGAATGTCCAGGGTCGAAATAAACTTTTCGCGTCCTTGTCTCACGGTTGCCGTTATGATTTTGCAGTTACTTCCGGCAGTGCGCGATGTTGATGGACATTGACTCGTCGGTGATGTTCGTGAACGCCTACCGCTACCACGCGATGCCTCACACATCACTCGACCCAGCCGCTCTGCTCAGGGCTCAGGTTCGTCAGAGATGTTCGTACGCGATGCCTCACACATCACTCGACCCTGCCGCTCTGCTCAGGGCTCAGGTTCGTCAGAGATGTTCGCGAACACCTACCGCTACCACGCGACGCCTTACACATCACTCGACCCAGCCGCTCTGCTCAGGGCTCCGGTTCGTCAGTGATGTTCGCAAACACCTACCGCTAGCGCGCGATGCCTCACACATCACTCAACCCAGCCGCTCTGCTCAGGGCTCAGGTTCGTCAGTGATGTTCGCGAACACCTACCGCTACCGCGCTATGCCTCACACATCAGTGGACCCAGCCTCTCTGCTCAGGTGTCGCGTACAGCAACATCAGAGCAAATCGTGCATACCGTAAAATGGGGTAACTTTGACCCCCTTTTTTTCAAAAATTATGCCATTTTTTCACTAGATAACTTAAACTTGAATTGAAACATGCAAAATACAGGTCTATACTCTAGCTTTACTCACCATAAATTACTGACTCCTGCCTCTTATAGTTTTGATGTAATTTAAAAAAAAAGAGATGGTCTTTGTTACCCCAGCTCTTGGGGTTTCTTTTTAAAATATTTAAAAAATATATAAAATATTTTTTTTTATAAAATCAATTTTTAGGACAAATTTTAGGAAAGTGTCATAGTTTGCAAATGGGGGGCGCCGCCCCCAATGGGCAAAATGTGACCACCTAATGGCAGCCATGACGGGGTAACATTGACCGGTTTGGAAATTAAGTTAAAATTACCCTATATAAGACTCTGCAGAGTCTGAAACATAAAGAAAAAAACATTAATAGGTGTATCAAACATAAAATATGTTATATAGGTACCTATGGTAATTTTAACTTAATTTCCAAGCCGGTCAATGTTACCCCATCACGACTGCCATTAGGCGGTCAAAGTTACCCCATTGGGGGGCGGCGCCATCCATTTGCAAACTATGACACTTTCCTAAAATTTGTCTTTTGCATATGTAACTAGAAGAGTTCTACTACAATGCATCAAAACCTGGAGCTACTTTACCAAAAAATAAAAAATTGGAGGGGGGTACTCCGACAGGCTTTAAATAATGGTTTTTTTTTGTGGGTAAAATTTTTAATTTTTTAACCTATTAGATATGCAAACTTTTTAAATCTTTCTATTGTGTTACGTAGCCTCAGTATTAGGCCTTTGATGGCCATTGACAAAATTTTTCTATGTCAAATCGTTTTTGAGTTTGGGGGGTTTTTGTTAAAAAAACGAAAAGTGGTCAAAGTTACCCCGCCAGTCAAAGTAACCCCATTTTACGGTACGGCAAATAATAATTACTATAATTTTAGTTACGCACCTGAAATAAAACATATTTAATCCCGTGTGATGAATATACCCCTCCCTCATTTTCACCTCTCGCTTATCACCTAGTTACAATTTAATATTTCGTCTGACACGAGAGAAACGACACGAAAAGAAGTATATAATGTCATCCGCGTAATGTTCGCCTTCAACTTTGACTTTCTTCTATTCATATTAAACTACAGCAGTAGTTACATGACCGAGCGCATGGCGCCATTTTCCATAAACAGCTTAAATTATAGTTTACCAATCATTTACCCCAAATCTTACCCAACAAAATTAGCCAATTACCTTCAATATTATTACGAACAATTACCCCGAATCTGCATAAACAGCTTAACAGGGTACCGATCATTTACCCAACAAAATTAACCAATTACTCCCGAATCATGAGTTAACGGTCATTTACCCTGATTTTACTACACTCTTTAACCGAGAATAACCTAGAGCGGTTACCTGAAAAATACTTCTGTGGAATATATAATTGATTTAAATTTTTGAAATATTTTCCAGAACCGGGGTGCTCATCATTATTAACCAACACAAAACTATAAGGTACTTTGTACGTTTCATTACACAGTTCTTGAAACTCAAATCCAGTTTTTCAATGAGCTGTATCAAAAGAAAATGAAGTGACCTTCTGAATTAAGTAGAGTAACTATGTTAAACTGAGGTTCTTATTTGCTCTGTAGATTCTTCCGTACGAGATCAATAAGTAGGGATTGCCTTCTGAAATATCCTCACTCGACGGGAGTTCAGTGCTTAATGTATAACAGATCAGCTAGCGGTCGAGGGTAAATACAGTATTTTTTAGAACACTCTCGATATTAGCGCGCGATGCATCCTGCCTCTGCCAGACCGGTCCTGGATCTGGAGCGAGTTTTTGTCGAGGATAATTTAAGTGCGCCTTTAGCTACCAGCCGATGTGCACCATGAAAAAAAACTGACTCAAGGTTTCAAGCTGGTTTGACTCAAATGACTCCAGCCTGGTAAATGACTCGAATGACACAATCGGGGTAAATGATCGTTAACTCATGATTCGGGAGTAATCGGTTAATTTTGTTGGGCAAGATTTGAGGGTAATTGTTCGTAATAATATTGAAGGATCAGGGGTAATTAGTTAATTTTGTTGGGCAAGATTCGGGGTAAATGATTGTGGTAACCTATGATTTAAGCTGTTTATGAAAAGTGTGACGGTAGGCCTATTATGCTATCTACTTACAGCAACGACTAATCGTAACATAAGGAAATCCTATTTTACTACATGCCCAAAAAACGAACAAACTGTTGATGCTATAGCAGTTACTCAAAACAGCAGATTTTCCTAGATTAGGCGAAGCACTGCATTAGTTGCTTGCTTTGAGCAAATATCCAAACAAAGCAGCAGCGCAATGGGCAGCCTCGCAAAATGAAACTCATTATACTTTCAACATCCTTAGCAGTTTAAATTTCCACGCTCATAATCGTGCGTGATATCAAAGGCATTAGCAGGCCGATAATCGGCTGTTTATGATCGTCCTGTTTATTTGATAATATTTTTGAGTGCAATAAAGGAAACCCAAGCATGAACCTACAGCGAGTCAGTCTTAAAACCATTGAAAACTTGACTGATAACAAAGAAATTACATCACAATATTTTAATTTATCGCTCGGTACTAGCAGATCTTCATTTGATCATATCCTTTAGTACCATTCTTCATTTCATGTTCAAGATAATTAATCATGGATAGAAAAGTGGATTACCCATGACCGACTTAAAAGGATTAAACTGTATCATATACGGAAGCACGCGAGACGCGACTGCAAGCTACAAAGAGAATGGCGCTGTTGCTGCAGATTTTGCTGCTGCTGCTACTCCAACGTATCCCCTTTAAACGGACACTATAGCGGCTTCGAAGCCTTCAGCCGCGGCATATATCAAGGACATAATTCAAAATACTGCAGGAACTAATGAGTCGGAGTGTGCAGTGCAACTTTGCTGCGACATGCGATGCTTGTGCTGCAGACCATGCCAACGAGACCATGCTTTGATGCACAGACCATATAGCGTCAAGCGTTGGGGAAACCTATTTCTCATACGAGTAAATATGTCACCGATGGCGGCTAAATTCTAAGAGAATTCAAAATAACACCCAGCGAACATTTTATTCAAGGCATAGTTGGAAAATCTCCCACGACCGAAAAAATCAACAATTAATTCACCAAATCATTCAATGGTCAAATTTTTAGCGAGAGTAAAGCAATAATCCAGGCGCGGCTATTCATTGAAATGCTAAAATAACTACCAAAACAATTTACCATGAAAAGGACCTTTGTAAAACACAAGGGATCATTTGTTGATTTCTGCGGGTTAAATAGCAGCTTCGCACACAAATTCCGCGCCCGTTGTACATTATTGCGGGTTTGCCCCTTAAACACACGGCCATGGAAATAAAGTGAATATTTTGGGGGCATTTTTCTAACAAAACGTAGTTTTGAGGAAGATGGTCTAGATATATCCACATCAATTTATCAATTATATCTCTGTGTAATCTTGCATTTGTTTTACCTCGTCCCATGACGGGATTTATTTTTCGGCGTTAACTTAACAACGGCGAGAGATGATTTTCTTTCAGAATGACTCTTTCTATTACGAGATTTTATACTTATAAGAGTTATCCCTACCAAAAAGAGAAGAAGATATTGTATATTTATCAGAGTTACCATTACAATGGCGAGATAGTGGATTTTTCAGAGTTATTCTTATAATTACCAGATGGCATATTTTTCAGAGTTACCCCTACTATGGCTGGATGGTCCGACGCAGTGACGCAGAATATCTTTTGAAAAACTGGATCTCACAGAGCTCAGTAAGTGATAAAAATTTACCATCCTTCCAAACTATTTGTATAGTGTTGCGAGCAGTTAATTTAGAATCCTTAGAACTAAATACAAAGATATCACAGCATTTAATTTAAATTGAACAGATGGAATAATACTGACCGGATTACGAACAAAGCATGCGACGTTGATTCTATCTAGAAAACTGCTTAGCCTCTCGTAGGATAAAAAAATTTCTTAGCCGAAAATTTCTTAGTCATGAATCTTCATTCGTTTCTGACGAAAAATAATCATGCTTAGAAGGCGACTGAGAACTTCTAATATATCCCTTGACTGAATTAATCAAAGATGTGTGTTCCTTAGTGACGAATAATGATGATTATTAATAATAGGAAGGCGACTGGGACTTGTACATTAAAGTTCATCTAGTGGGCAAGCGGAGAACAATTCTGCCTGAGGTCCCGCGCACTAAACACCTGCGCGGTCCTGGCGTCCACGTGTCTGGTAACTCAATCATTCTAGGACTTATTTTTATCCACTAGAGAATTAACTACACGAGATATCAAGTTGAATACGCAATGGAGAACTAATATTAGGCTGGAAATTACAATAAAATACAAGTTATTTCTTAGACATTACAATAAGAAAACTCCTCTGCCCAACCCAAATAAAAATTAAGGGTGGTGCACCGATGATTATAGGTGGCGATAGTAGTTTATAGGTGGCGTAACAGTGAGTGGCCAGATTTTCCAAAAATCGACAATAAAACATCAATAAATCGAAAGGGTGGCGAGTAAAGGAGGCAGTCATCTATGAAACATAGCTGATTTGTAAGGTCTGAATAATCGATAGCACATTGCAGGCAAATCTCTTTTAAGCCACTGAAAACCGTTTGCCTACACAATGCACGAAGGTATTTGCCACAGTAATTTATCCAACGTAGAAAGGTGTTATCGGATTGCGGGTCATTCGAGATCAAGACGAAACCATGACTTCGTTTTGTGTTCTTGGCTTTTAAGAATTAGTTATGTTAAGAAAATTTTGCGTGAATTAGGTAGGCACCAATAAAGCTGACAGAGAAGCAAGGTGTTCACAAAATTATTGAGTCAAAGTGGAGACACTGGGCATGTTCCTGTTCCTGATATAATTGTCCGAGGAACAATGAAAAAATTTGATTGCAATAAATACAGTTTTTCCATACATGACGGCGAATCCAATTTTTCATGTTCACCTGAAATGTTGCGTAAATTTATTAAGAATTTTGCGTATGCACCAACTGGCTATGTTGGAATCTTGGAAATATTGCGATCAATTGAGACTACTTAGTCTATTATTAAGTATGAATTGTATGGGTCGATTAAGTGTGTTCCATTATATTTACAATATTCTCAAGTTGTCCCATTTATCTAAACTCAAAAGGCACGTTGACGTAGTCAACAGCGGCTCCTCTTCCTTGTAAAGCACAGCGGCTCGGCATCATGGGCAGAGAGCGAGCTAGAGAGCGACGTGTGAGTAAGCACACGTTCATACCGGTTGGCTTGACCCGCGTTGACGTTGAGCTTCCAACTAATCTTTACCTAGTCCTGCTTGAAACGTGCTTTCCGGGTAATTTGCTTAGTGGTGCAGGTAGTTCACGTCTGATATTTCAAATAATCGTGTAAAATCAATTCCTTACTTCACGTCAGAATATTCTTGGTGAAAATATATCAAATTAAGCCGCTGTCAAAATTGGTGTAATGTTGACATTATGAACTTCTATACTTATTAAGCATTTTCCCGTAGCCTTTACTCTGAGCTGAACCATCGTTCGTTACGAATAAATGAAGTTTCTTTCAGCGGGTGTTTACTCGAATGTAGTAGCATTTTCAAATAAAATTGGTGATGAAGCCATCTAATCATCACGGTGGTAGCATTAACTTTGCTTATTTGATGAAATTAATATTTGCAATACTTCAGTTAAATCTTTTAAAATTACTCGACTGCCATGCCCTCTCCGATGGCGCAACGGTAGAGGCTCTGCTTCGCGTGCGGGAGACCGGAGTTCGAATCCTGCAGGCAGGGACTTATTCAAGTCGATTTCTCACGAGGTATGTGTATGGTACTCTGATTATATGTTCCTGCTACATGTCTGACATTGTTACTTGTACTGCCATGGTAGATTTGCATACGTAGCACTTAGAATGGTGATTGGGTGATGCAATATCAGTAAATGCAGAAGCATCGGATTTGAAACTAAAGGAAAATTTTTTATTGAATTCATTCTAAAGGTGGCCACTGGTGGCTCATTGATGCGCCACCGGTGCCAATGGGTAGTTATTGATGTACGAAGAGCTTTACGGGTGTGGTGGCCATTGGCAGGTTATAGGTGTGGGATAGGTGGTGCACGCCACCCTTAATTCACTGTATAAATCATATAAGCTCCACCTATGGGGTCCGCCGATAGCCACCATAAAAACATAGGTGCTCCACTCTCAATTTTTATTTGGGAATGGGCGGTTTTTATATGCAGCCACATAAGGATGGATTCTTCTTCTTTACTGTTAAGAATTTCAGAGAAGTTTTTTTCAAAAATCTAACTGATTCAATACGTACACAGCTGAAGTGCAAGAGAGCAGCTACAACAGAAGGCCGTTGAACAGCCTGCCAGACGTGCAACTACGTCTGGCACGTACGTGGGAGCTCGCGTACGACATCGACCTTGCCCTCAGCCTCAATGCGTCCACTGTGGTTGACATATCACAACACCCGTGCCGGTATAAGCCTATACCACAACATAAGGTAAGTGTGCTATCTGCATTTAAATCTTAAAGTAAATGTTATCGCAATTGTATATCAAGTTATTGTCATCAAAGATGGGGTGAAAGTGTTCGAGTACGATCATCTGATCAATATTAATATTAATTACTTATTAATAATATTTATTCGAATCATATTATAAAGTAATTTCATCCTAAGTCAAACATCTGGGGAATGTGCTCGAGTCAGATAATCAAGTAGATTTTCTCAGAAAGCGCATAAAAATGAGATGATGCTTTCTTGCCTGGAAATATTTTCACGTACAAAATGCATTAAAAACATTGAGTTTTCCCTTATAACATGAAAAAGTGACTCTCCCAAAGATTACATTCTGTCTCGTGCGGACAGCAAGGCGATAATACGAAAATAAATAATAATAAAGTAATATTGATTATATATACATGAATTTGATGAAAAGTTTACAGATGGATTGAACTTCTATGAAAATTAACTGACAAAAAAATTCAACAATTAGATAAGTAAAAAACTGATTAACGGAACATTTATGGCTACTAACTTACAACAAATACAACAATTTCATTAGTAACCAACTGATGAGCTGAATTTTTATGAAGATTACCATATAAAAGTAAGAAAATTTTATGAATAATTGGCAAATGAACTGAAATTTTATTATTAGAACACTCACAATAATTAAATGATCAACTTATTGTTGAACAATACTTTTACGATCATAAAAAGTATTTCAATTCAATGAATAATATAGTGCAGGTCTGAACTTTGAAGAGAACCACTTTAAAAGCAGCTTGCACCCCACAGAACACTTCGTACGTCATATTCATAACAGCAGACGGAGACATGGACGAAACAAAATCATTCTTCGTCGTTGCAAAAGTAAGTGAATGAATATTTACGTAATAAAAGAATACATTAATCATCTTCAATTTCAAGATAATTAATGTTAGAAGATACTGGTGGCCCAGTAGTTACAGTTCAGAGTACCAAGATTGGCGCAGAGAGGCGCGGGTTCGATCCCAGCTCTGTGCGCCAGTTTCTGGTCAGAATCGGCAAGGAGGCCGGGCGGTTAAGCAAAGAAGAATTGTAGCAGTGAGTTGCGAGTTCGAGACCGCAAAATGCTGTGAATGTTCTGTAATGTTAAGAATCGGCGACAGGCCTACGGCCTAATAAACGGTACCACCGCTATATATATATATATATACACTGGTCAGTGTCACTATACAACTGATCGAATTCACCATCTCCAACTTAAATGTCGAATTACGTAATTCACTACATAATTAATAAGAATAACCACACATAACGTATTAAGAAGAGTTGCGACAACAGGTAATTTCTATAGTAGCATAATATATTATAGTTTCGGCGTGAAGAATCCGCCTAGTTTGGCTTGTCACCCATTCTGGTGAACGCTGGGGCATTTAATAAAACTCTGTGACAATAATATCCTCTCCAAGACTATAAATATCTGGGCCACATTACTGACGGCATATGAACATTTCTTCTGAAATTAACATATTTTATAAGTCGAAACCTGTTTTTTATACATAACGCATACATACATACGTATGGTAACTCAAGTTTCCTTATATAGGCCTCATAATCTGACGTTGCCTCGTATTCTGCATGGCAGGCAGCCTAGCTAGGTATAGAAAATTAAATCGGAGAAATTGGTTGGACAAAAACCATCAGGGTCCAATTGGTACGAATTAATATTTCGATCTATTTGAAAATGTGATGTACTTCTTGAGTCAAATCTTGGTACAATAATGCAACATGTGTCGATGACGCTTTCATCCTTCATTTCATAGGCTTTAATATACCTTAACATTCTTGTTACTGTTTCCTCCATCGAATTACAGCACAGATTGACACCCACTGATACATTCCAACACTCAGAGAAACAAGCGAGACATTATCCTAATAGCGATATACTTATTGCCCTGGGTCATGCTGACCCAGTTTGGCCTGGCAAATTAGATGGCGCTTTACTGCTCACGCTTGGGTAAGTAAGCGAGTCACAAGTCGGAAAGTGAGTCACAAGTAGGGAAGTGAGTCACAAGTAGGGAAGTGAGTCACAAGTCAGCAAGTGACTCGCAAGTCGGAGAGTGAGTCACAAGTCGGAAAGTGAATCACAAGTCGGATAGTGAGTCACAAGTCGAAAAGTGAGTCAGAAGTTGGAAAGTGAGTCACAAATCGGAAAGTGAGTCACAAGTCGGAAAATGCGTCATAAGTTGGAAAATGTGTCACTATTTGTAAAATTTTTTACTATACTGCATTGTCTGCTGCTGGTGCAGTGTCTGGGGCTGTACGCCAGTGAGTTGCACGAGCACTACGAGTACGTCTGGCGTCTACGCTACCATGGCACGGTCTTCTACATCGTCGGCTGTCCGGTCTCTCCTTATTGGTGAGTCTCATTCACATACCGATCCTGCATGGCCTTAAATAACTGCATTCTCTGTTTCACCCGTCACAAGTTTCCTGATCGATAATTTGTGTGCTTGTAGCCTTGCAGAGGAAATATATTAGGGTGCTTCGGGCGCGTCCAGAATACATGTCGTGTAGGGATATTTCCTGAAACTCCAATCGTGTTTCCAGCATAGGAATAATCTCTGATTATAATGATAGCTAATCGCTTTGATTACTCATTGACAGATATCCATCGAAACTCATATTTTAGTAACGTCCCGTCAATGCCGATAACGTCGCCACAGCACTTTAGTCGGCGGCCTTCAATAGTAACGATGTATTTTATAAACGAAACTAACTACATCTTTCTATCACGATCAAACAGATTTGTAGTCATCGTGAGGTTATCGAACCCTACAAATCGTAGTTCTGACTAATATTACACTGGTTTTAGTGACGATCGGCGATGTATGTGCAGCGTCTGCCGAGTGGCGACTTATGTGTCATTGAAGGTAGCTTATTCTAGGCATAACTCACCGTTAAAAATTACAAATCAATTTTGTCCGAAGGCGTTAAATTTTACCCTAGAGCAATCCTTAGTCAAATACAAAATTATCCACTCTGCTTTCCAGCAGCATTATAAAAAGCCTCATTACTTTAAAAATATCCAGCTAACTTGAGAAAGAAAAATGCCAGAAAATGTCACAAAAGTTCGTTTCATAACAGGTTTGTTACCATCAATAATAAGAGCAGTGTAATCTCCCTCCACAATAACCCAGCTCAGAACTCAATGCCCATTATAACGATAACTCGCACAACAAACAGAAATAACTACGTAGCATAATTGCATTAAAATTTAAACGCTTTGAATCCACGACACAAAGCCGTTGTTGCGTCAATACTACAGGGAATTATAGTTGCTGCATAAGCATAATTTGCAGCGTCATTACTATAAACAGTGTAAATGAGTTATTTAAGATTAAATTTTATTCGTAAGTTTCCAAAATTATTAATTGTAAAGAAGTGGCAGAGATAATAGAAACAACGTTAAGATCAAAGTTAAAATCTGAACGCTGTCACGACGCTAAATCCTGCAGACTAGGAGCACTCATGATACCTCTGGTCCATTAAATGGACTAACTATTCAATTCCATTATTAACTTGGAAGTGAATAGAACGTAAAATTCACTTCAACTATCCACTCAAAATTAAATAAAACAAACTACTAACTCTAACTATTTACATGGAAGTGAATAGAACGAACTATCCAATTCTTCACTTCGTTTAAAAGTGAATTGTTTTATACGTGCCCTGAAGATGAAATCGTTGCAAGACTAGGTGAATAATAGATTTAATAACAAGCAAAGTATTTTGCAAACTATAAATATCTTGGTGAAAGAGAACAAAAACACTTCTTTGAGCGACTCCCATGTCACCGTGGGACTGAGAATTTTTTAATTCTATTACCGATTGGAAACTCGAAAGCCCAGTGTCTTCGTACCTATAATGCTATTTATTATATTAATAACCAGTATTTACAAACAATTCCATTTAACAAAAGCTATGAAAATAAATTTATCAAACTAGTCATAAGTATTTCTTCCCAATTGATTTCCCAATCGAGACTTAGTATTTAATAATACAATCTGTTGAACTTGTTCAGTGCGCCGAAATCGAACTTATTTCGCGGGCTAAGCCCGCGAAATTGAACAAGAAAGCATAGTCTTATAACCCGCCTTCGCGCCGAAGGTGAGGTTTTCTTTACATTACGTTGTGTTTAGCTGTGGTATGGAATGTTATTAAATGTTATGTTATAATAAGTTATGTAATGTGATGTTGTGCGAGTTTGGTGATAAACAAGGGGAGTATTATAAATGAGTTTTGAGAATACACGGCCGGTGTTTGTTAGGTGTGTTATTTTGTTTGTTGAAATTTTGTATGGAAGTAAGTATATAGATAGGAGTGACGAGTGTTGAGAGAGATGTGCGCGGGCACGTATTTAGTATGTTTGTGTATTGTTTACAGTAAATTTGATTGATGTGTGTTTGTTAATGTATTGTATATGTATTGTATATGTTTTGTAAATGTATATGTTTTATTTGTTGTACGTCGTAGATTATTAATGATTGGGGGTATGTGTCGGTTATCTGGTTGACAGTTTATCAGCGCCAGAGCAGTGGTACACCCCAACAAAAGAGGACATCATATTAGCTTCCCACCACCTCCAGCCCCAAGATATCAGCGAGATGGGGAAGATCAGATGGCGGGTGGCGCCCCAGGCTCCTGAGGAGGAATTTTACTTAACCAATGTTCGGGAACAGCCTTTAACTTTTTACTTTCCGAGTTAAATTAATAAATTATTCATTGAATTGAAATACTTTTTATGATCGTATAAGTATTGTTCATGTGCAGTACTTTCCGAGTTAATTTCAGTCAGGGCGTTTAACAATAGTTAACTTTATTTCTCTTGTTGTATCTGAAGGGTCAAACCAAGTGCGTAATAAATTATAAAACAATAATTGTATAACAAAAAGACTACTTTCATAACATTAACTTCAAAATTATCCTAGGAATGTGAACGCTATACAAGTTTGCAAAACGTAGTCCTTCAAAGATTCGTCAGATTTAAAATGGTGAAAACTTGTGGCAGTGGTTAAACAAAAATGTTTTCTAAATAATTTTGGAAAAAGTATTTTAACTTGGTTTGTGGAGGAATTCGTTGGCTGGAGAATTAGATGATTCAAAGACTGGAGGCAGTCTGCGGTTGAGGCCTATTAAAACTTTCCAGACTTTAGTTCTGCAGCAGCCAGGTGCACCTGCAGCTGCTGTTACTGCAGCTGACTGGTGCACCTGCAGCTGCTGTTACTGCAGCTGACTGGTGCACCTGCAGCTGACTGGTGCACCTGCAGCTGTTGTTACTGCAGCTGACTGGTGCACCTGCAGCTGTTGTTACTGCAGCTGACTGGTGCACCTGCACCTGCTGTCTGTTGTTACTGCAGCTGACTGGTGCACCTGCAGCTGTTGTTACTGCAGCTGACTGGTGCACCTGCAGCTGTTGTTACTGCAGCTGACTAGTGCACTTAGTGCTGCTGATAGCAGAGGTGACTCAGCGGATTTTCTGTAACCTGCTGCTAGGACTATACTACTGTGGACGTGGAATATCAATGTTGTTTCTAGCAAATTACGAATGAAATTTAGAATAGATTGTAATCATATGCAATAAACGCTATATTTTTACCAACATGTTGGATTATTGAAATATAACGCAATTACACAGGGAAAATTGAATACATCTTCAAAATTTAAACACAAATGTTACAGTTTTGATAAACTTGACTCAAACAAACGCATACAAAAAAAAATTCTCAATCAAAGCTTGGAAAAAAATATCAATTCCCCTTCCAAGACGAAAATATCACTTGCAAACCGAATCGATCACGTTTTTCATTATCAGTATACCATCGATTACGTTTATCATATAGTCAGTATAGCATCGATTACGTTATCATAATCAGTATACCATCGCTCACGTTTATCATAGTCAGTATACCATAGATCACGTTTATCTTTCTCAGTATACCATCGATCACGTTTATAATAGTCAGTATACCATAGATCACGTTTATCTTTCTCAGTATACCATCGATCACGTTTATAATAGTCAGTATACCATCGATCACGTTTATCTTTCTCAGTATACCATCGATCACGTTTATAATAGTCAGTATACCATCGATCACGTTTATCATAGTCAGCATACCATCGATCACGTTTATCATCGTCAGTATACCATCGATCACGTTTATCATAGTCAGTAGAATATTATTAGTATATTATTCTGAATAAAATTACATCTTTCCATTTCGCGTGTCGCGCGGCATGAATATGCTAAGCGACGTCGTCGCCGGTTGTTCAGAGAAGCAAAAAACAAGCCAATGCAAATGAAGGTAAATGTTCTGCTATAATAAAGTTTCTGCAATTGCCTTAATATTAAATTTGGTTCAATGATGCATTAATTTTTAGTGAATATATAGGTAAAATTCACTAGAAACAAGCGCCAATAAGGGAATCTTTCTATTCTGACTGTTGTTCGCAAAGAGTTTTCCGCTTAAAAAAAAATAAGTTTTTTTTTTGAGCATCACCTTCTCCGTAATGATTCGGTAATACTTTTTTCTTCGAAAATGTATTTTAATAATTCTAAAAATTTGTAGTTTACGAAGCTATGAATATTTTTCGAAATCGCAGGACAGTAACCAAAATGAAATGAAAACAAAAATTAGTTGTTGAAATACCTTAAAGTTTGCATAATGAAAATTTTTCAGAGAAGTAGAATCTATCAATAAGAAAGAATTATAATAGTGTATGTTTCGCATTACAGTAAATAAAAAAGACTGAGATAAAGCCCATGAGGGAAAACTTACAGTTTATTAACAAGGAAAATGTGATGTAACTAAATACGGAGTAAGACTTCCTCGATCATCAGAACGCAGAGGTTGGTCGTAAGCATCGCGGTCAACCGCACGTTGGTAGAAAAAACGGTCTCACTGGCGTTCTAGTGGCCGGTCGCCCCGTGAAAATGAACTGTTTCGCCGTTTTTATCAGATGTTTTACGGATTTCGAGTGTTAAATTAGAATAAAAACGGTGACACGATGTTTCTTTTCACGTGCCGACCGGCCACTGAAACGACGGTAATACCGTTAACGGTAATTTTTCTAACAGTGCACGTTGATAAACAGCAGCAACATTTGTTTTAAAATGAAATTATTGCTGCTTTCTCAGTTTTCCATCAAACTTTCGATTATGAAAACTTTCTTGTGAATCAGTGTTGGGATCACTTCATGAATAATGTGCACAGAAAAAGTTAAATTTTACAGTGATCGTGAAACTATCAAAATTGTGAAAATGTGTGAATGAGTGATCGTACATTTATTTGCCTCGTTTGTTTCAGAATTAACCTGCACAAGTTTAATATGAATCGTTTCTTATTGATTATTATGTCCCAGGAAAAGCGTATGATAGATTTTTGCAGTTAAATATAGATTTTTGCAGTTATGATAGATTTTGCATGCAGTTAAAATCTTTAAACAGTGACAATGAGTTCGTACATGTTATTTGAATAAGAATATAATAAAATTTTAGGATAATATATCACTTCAAAATTTGATAGAACAAACAATGACGTAAATAATAAATATCCTAATTATGAACAAATGCAGTATAGCTAAAAAGTAGATCAACACACGTTTCTCTGTAATAAAAACAATCACGGGTTTCGGTATTGCAGACAAACGTGAAGCGTCGACTTTATCGTCAACTGTAATATTAATTACATTTAATAAAAGTCGTGTACAAATAACCACTGATTTGAGATGTGGTTTTGGAGATTAACAATATTTCTTGTGGTGATGGGAGCAGCAACTGCCGCTAGGGTCGACAATTTCAACTTCCATGGTGGAAAACCCGAAACTACTAACAGTTTGATAGCTGAAGTGAAGCAATTCAATCAAATATTCCATGAAACTAATGAAGCAAAGACGACAACGCCGATTGATCAATTAAGTAACTCAAGCACACTCGAAGGCTTCCAACATGAAGGCAATGCAACACATGTGAATCCAGTTGTATTTGACTGGCAACTGATCGGTACGAGTCCAGGATGAAGCGATAACTTCCTAGAACTTACTAAATTTGTTTGCTAATGTTATATTTATGAGACATGCATTGAACTAAATTTTGAATTATTAAATTTTGAATTATGAAACATTGCAACAAACTAAACGTTAGGTTTTTGTGACACCGTAGAGAACTCGACTGAGAATTAACTATAACGCTTATGCCCATTTCGTCTCCTTGAGTGTTCATCTTCTAAACATGACCGAAATACCAAAAAATGGAAGAGTTTGAATTAACGCACAAATAATGTAGGCGTTCACTATAAACAACAAAAAAAATCTCTGGACTTGCAGTTGAATTTTTCACAGATGAGTTCGAGTAACTGTGTCATATTTTCTATCTACAAGCAATACATTGTCTTAAATAAGTAAAATCTTGAGTCGCTGAGCAGATAAGCTGAGTGCCGGCAGGGACATGCCTATCCTGAAGAGAGTTAAGCGCCATGACGCCGCGCTGGACGAGGACACGCCATCCGCATCACAAGCACAATTCGCCGGGCAAAAAATGATGAAGGTATCGGCAATACATCCGTTCAAAGAGAAAACACGGGACACGATGCCGCTGTTGACACAACATAGGCTACTTCCGGGCATTGGGAAAAGAAACGTAGCTGCAGGGAAGCGGCTTTTGCAGAGAAAAGAGGAGCTAAAGGATAGTGAAATTTTATCTAATGAAGACGTGAGTGAGATTGGTTATAAATTTTCGGAAGATTTAAAATCACCAGAGGCTAATTTCTCGAGAGATAACTTCAACACAAAATTAAATTGGAAAACTAATCTTTCAGGAAACATTGCCCGAAACGACAATGGTTCGCAAAAATTACACTTAAACTCACAGAAAGAGAAAACTACCAATAAAATGGACTTCGACCATCCATTTTTGGGCATACCGAAATTTAGGCGACAAACGACCATGCAACTTGGAGCAGAAAGCGCATCGCCTCGCAAAAATGAGTTGACGGTAGTTAAGAGTGAGATGGTTAATAAGAATCAAGATGAATTAAAATCCCCATCATCAATAATGATGATTAACGAGAAAGAGATTGAACGATTCCAGATTTTCAGTAATAAGATTTTTCATCGGCCGCCGAGGATGGTGGTAGCGCCAGACAACTTGGGGAACACCTTGACACACTCCAGCCCTCCCAAGGATACTGAAGGATACATCCATCTCAGGATATTCGTGAGCAAGGACGGGGTTGTCGTTCACATAAATGGTGAGAAGGTGAGAAGATTCACACACGTCATTTTTCTTTATATACCTAATTTTCGTCCCAGAAGTAACAGACGTATGATAGACTTCTATATGGACAGACGGCCTCTCAATCGATGGCAAGTTCTCACAGTGTTTTGTGAAAAACATAGAGGCCGCAGCTGAAGTAATTTTGTACGACTTTTCAATTTCATTTTTCTTTCCTAAATATTTGGGAGGAAATGAATCATAAGGAGTATACAAATTGTGTGAAAATTTTTCTTTACAATTGTGGACAGATCATATATTTAAGAACAACTAATAATGAGATTCATGGCACCGCCAAACCGCAAACAAAATGAGGAAAATTCAAAATCAATTGCGCGAAATTTATGAAATTTTTGTGATACCTTCGTGCACAATGCCTCAATCAATCTTTATTGTACTTATTTAGGATATGAAATGATTTCTTAAGTAAAGGATACCATTAACTCAACGCGAACTTGAAAATTTTTCTTATAATGAACTTGGAAATACAGATCAGAATAACCTGTCGGATTGAACTGTCCATGCAGTCATACGTACAGGAGTTGCCGAGAGTTCTAAGCATGCAATATAGTTATTTAATAGATTCATTTGTCTTTCCTACCAGACGTACGAGAATTGGCGCGAGTTCTAGGCATGCCGTATAGCTTGATATAAGATTTATTTACCATCGCTGCCATACGTACGAGAATTGGCGCGAGTTCTAGGCATGCCGCATAGCTTAATTATAAGATTTATTACCCTCGCTGCCGTCTGGCAGCGGGAGTAATAAATTTTATAGTTGTAGTTAAATCTCGTTATAGTTACGAGAATTAGAGATATTTCTAGGCATGCCGCATAGCTAAACTATAAAATTTATTTACCCTCGCTGTCAGATGTACGAGAGTTGGCGCGAGTTTTAGGCATGCATCGTAACTTAACTATAAGATTTATTACCCTCGCTGCCAGACGTAAGAGAGTGTTCGCGAGTTCTAGGCATGCCTCATAACTTAACTATAAGATTTATTTACCCTCGCTACCAGATGTACGAGAATTGGCGCTAGACCTAGGCATGACGCATAGCTAAACTATAAAATTTATTTACCTTCGCTGCCAGACGTACGAGAGTTGGCGCGAGTTCTAGGCATGCCGTTTAGTTTAACTATAAGATTTATTTACCCTCGCTGCCAGATGTACGAGAGTTGGCGTGAGTTCTAGGCATGCCTCATAGCTTGACTATAAGATTTATTTACCCTCGCTGCCAGATGTACGAGAGTTGGCGCGAGTTCATGCCATGGGGTACGCGCATGACGCGGCTGCACGCTGGAGCTCACGTGCTGGCGCTGGACGCAGCCACGGGACGACTACTGAAGACCGTGAAGCTGATGACGTGGCAGCGAGCCAGCGCTAAAGAACTCGTCAGGGAACTCAAGATGATAAATCCAGGCAGAATTATTATCATCGTCGGTGCTGTGAGACAACATTTTTATTCGTTTGAAAAATGATTATATTAAGAATTCATACTCCGTGGATTGAATTATACCTAAATAATTATATTGGTGCTGTCATCATTCAAGAAGATTCAAAATATTTTCATTAAAATAATTTATTTAAGCTTCTACGTCAGTTGACAATTACAAAATTTCAGTTTAAACAATTTGTGAGCCTACCTAAATGTTCCTAATGCTAGTAGTTGAATAAAAACAAAACATTTTTAATTTTAGTGTAAGATCCACGTTATCTTTCATACGAAGAGCTAGAAGTTGTACATCCAATTTTCGAGCTTAAGGCCATTATTATATGCATATTATTTGCTTCTTTGTGACCCCTTGCTACTTGGCTATTTCTTCAGCTTCGTTCTGAATAACATCGGGCTTTTTTTTGCAGCCTGAGTTCGTACATTACTTATCAGTGGAGGCGATAAAAGAGTTGACTCTACACTGGGGATCACTGATCATTGATCGCCTGGTGGAGTACGATAGCTACGTGCTCGTGACAAGATCAGGAGGATCGGTGATCTCAGAAGGGGCGAGGATCAAGTATCTGAACCTGAGTACTCAGGCGGGAGGCAACTCAACCAGATGGGACGGACCACCAATGATCTTCGATCTCGCCATCCCATCTTCGAAACATGGTAATTAATCATCATGGTCTTCAACTAACATGGCTAAGAAAGCACCTTTTATAACAACTTTCAGCAGTAACCAATTAAAGATAGCTTAGAGCTTTTATGGAAACAAACAATAGCAATTTTTGCAATATTGGCCGTCCAAAGAAAATTCTTCGAAATTTAGAAGTGACTCCAAAATTTAAAAATGGAATTGAACGAATAATAAGAAACTCATATACCTGCTACATATTGTAAAAGCTAATAAAACAAAGGAATGGAAAAAATTCATCAAAATACACAATATGAAGCTTGAGAACGATTTCTCAGAACCCATTGATTCTGGGTAAACAGCTTGACGCGCAGAGCGCATGACATGGGGAAGAAACTGCAAACGCTTGGACCACTGAGAAAATTGAATCGTTCATAATGTTCTTTTTGGTGATACATTGTCATATCCACATCAAGAGCAGACATACATACCACTGTCAGGCCGGCATCACACCACACTGCCGGGCACATGCCAGGCCTATGTCAGTCCCGGTCCTGTCTGATAGTCTTTAATATATTTCCATGTAAGCATTCACACTATGGGCATGGCAGGTGCCTTGCACGGCTGGTACTACGAATGCTTCAATCGAAATGCATTAAAGTTGTCGTGTCTGCGCCGACAAAATCATGCCGTCAGAAAAGTGACCCCAAAATTCTGATTTGGCGAGAAATGTGACAAGACTCTGGGAATCTTGGGGGTGTGAAACGTCGGCTGTGAGCCAACAAAATCACGCCCCAAAAGTGTTTTAAAGAATAATTAATGGGGCCGTGACTGGCATTTGCCTGGCACGTGCCCGGCAGTATGGTGTGAACCCGTCCTTACTCTCTTCTGACGGGCCAAACAGGGTCAGAATGACCAACACTATAGAGTAAAGAGTGCATCGCCATTTTAAAGTCTAAATAAGTTACCACTGGGGCATCGACCAAGGTTTCACAACACATTTTATACAAGAAATAAGAACAATATCTCTCAGTTGACTACAATTGGTTTTTCGTTCATTTTATTAAGGAAACGACGAATTTTTAAGTTTGAGTGAGATATTATTTATTCTCAATAATTAAAAATTGTAGGAAATCTATAAAATATAATACTATTTAGAAAAATTCACAAAAATTCCCGATATCTTCTAGAAAACGGTTCTGGGAAATTATTTTCTTTCTGTAAAAACAGATTCCTAGGAAATTCTAAAAAGCAGAATCTGGATCATGTAATATTGTCGTGTCTGCAGGCAGGTGTAGCGGTCGTGACGCGCTACAGGGTGAACATAGAATTTTTTGTGAACTATACGAAGGGCACGGCGAGTTCTGCACCTGCAACGCCTCCTCCACACTTCTCCTCCAGCAGCTACAACCTCTTCAGATGCAGGTTTTCAATTTTTCGTTTTTCCATAGTTGCTAAATCAAAAAACTTAAGCACAAAGAAAACGCTGGATATTCATTGAAAACGTTTCAGAGACCTGCTCCACCATCATCTCCGCAATGGTTTCGATGATATAATGAATTTATTTGGAATCATCATTGCGTTTAAATTTTTGGTGAACTTGTGACTCAACCCGACTAATGACATAAGGATATATTTATTCCAACTTATATGTCTTCAAATATCTCGTCAGATAGAGATCGAATAATTTCGGTAAATCTCAAACCAAACATTCGCAAGTTGAATAAAAATTACGTAGAATACCGAATCCGTCAATGTTCACATATATGAGAACAACATGAATATTATTATGAGTAAGTAACAAAGCCGTACGGCTATCATTCATTACAACCCTGTGATTTTGATTCAACGAGATTTTCAATTCAATTTCCAGGAAAAGATCATCTCAAGGCCAGCAATTGCCGTGGCTCTAATCGGCGGTGGCCGACTGTCGAGAACTCTAGATCAGTTGCGCATAATTCGTGCAAGTCCCGGTGGCCACTCCGTGCCTGTAGTCATGTTCACAGACTCACCGAACACAGAGGCTGAAAACTTCGCTCGGTTAATAAACATTACCGTCAACGTCTACCCCAACATGCCATTCAAAAAAGGTGAGCGTTGATTAAAGGCTTTTTTTTGGAAGCGTTGCATGTTTATCAAAACCTCCACGCGGTTGAAGACGACGACTAATAATAATATTTATCATGTCCCACTAATATTTTTCATGATACATTTTGAAACATTCGTAAGAAATATGGATGGATGCACCAGAATGAATTCAACTGTGCGCTGTTCGTGCTTACAATTTCAGCGGTGCATTACACCGATGAGATTTTAATTGCAATTAGACGAGATTTAATTAACAAAAACATTTCTCGAGGCGTGAGATAATGAAACATCGCTATAATAATATGGTGGACGCTCAGCAAGAAGAGCAAGTCCATCAGGCTGCGCTTTACAGTGTATTATAATAATATAATATTTATTACATACCAATATTATAACACACTAATAATATTTAATACACACTAACAGAAAATCTGCGCTAAGATCTGAGAGACAGATGAGCAGCGATATTGATTTAATATAAAAAAGTTAGAAAAGTTTTCATCTTTTTGGAAAATAACGAGAGAATCTAACCCGCGCATATTATTTTAGAAATTTTAAAATAATTGTATGACATAAAAATCGTTACTAATATTTTTTCAAGCAGAGATATATCTTAGAACTAGAACTGGTGTAGCATTAGATCAAAATTCACTTTTTTATTCATTTCATATGTTCAAAAACTTTTGACCGCAATCAACTTTCACCGTTTGTGAAGATTCCACTTGCACCGACTCGTCTGCAGTTTACCCGCCCATCTTCAGCAATAAATAGACAATTATGTTGCCCAATTACTTCTCTACCAATAGATATCATATATGTCACCCAGAGCTATTTTTCGTTTAAATATCAAAATAAAAATCATTGTAAAGCCTTCCCTACTCTCTGCCATATATCACAACATCCTCTGCAGTAAGTTTAGCCTGTAGTCATATAAATAGCTGGCCTACACTCATGGCTGAATTTAATCTTTAATCTGTCTTGCACTCGACATATAACCTGCCTGAACTTTGCAGTTCATATTTAGAAAACGCTGGGCAAACGATAATATGGCCTCCATTGGGCAGTTAATCTGGCATTTTCTCGGCAGTTCAAATCTCGTCGGTAGTTCATCTGGCATGCACTAGGCTGTTAATCTGCCTTACACCCCGTATTAAATTTAGCCAACACCCGGCTGTTGATCGCTCCTATACTCGGCAGGTCATAATGTAATTAACACTACGCAATTAATCACAGTTCATTCATTTTTTAATGTCTTAAAATTAGCAGTTAATCTAAACTGCAGCCATCATGTGATCTGGCCCATCGTCGGCATTACCCTCATTCCATTAGACAGTTAATCTGGCCTACAATATCGCTCCATGCCGCAATAAATCTGGCTTACATTCTACATTAATCGGACTTCATTCGACAATCAATTTGGCCTACTCTTTGAATAATCTCGCTCCTTCCCACAGTTTTAATCTGGCCAACTTTCTGCATTAATCTCACTTTACTCGAGAGTAAACCTAGCCAGCCTTGACCTACTAATTTGACCTACTCTTTGAATAATCTCGCTCCATCCCACAGTTTTAATCTGGCCAACTTTCTGCATTAATCTCGCTTTACTCGAGAATAAACCTAACCACCCTAGGCAATAATAATTGTTACCTGGACGGCCGGCAGGCAGCGCGGCACGGGTGAACGCGATGGTTCAGCGCGCGGCATGGCAAGTTTTCGTTGAGGTGCCGACGGTGAGATTCGCCATCCTCTTGGAGGACGACCTGCAGCTGGCACCGGACTTCATGTCGTGAGTCATCGACCAAGTGGCTCGGTCATATTAAGGGTTCTTTATGTCTTTTTTAACTTAACCTCTTGATTATTTTAAAATTGGGGGCATTATTTAATTGTGGCTAAATAATGTTCTCCGTGATATACTCTCAACTAACTTGCGCACAAATAAAAAAATATAACTCAGTACTCACTGCAGTGAGTGACAGAGAGCGCATTTTCTCTTCGACGAAAACGTGAAGTCACGGACGGACGAACAGACAGACAGACAGACGGACGGACAGACGGACATGGCGAGCACAATAGTGCATTTATTCCATAAATGAGAAAATGTGCTAAAAACGCGAGCATACATGCTGCTTGCTGCGTTAGACGCGCATTTTCCGCAGCTACAAACTTAGCTCAAAAGAAAAAAGTCAATTTTTTATTTTAGAGGTAGGGCCCCTCTCCTCTTAATGAATAGTGCATGCAGTTGAAGATTCGGAAATATTTCATGGATAAATTATTCATTCTTTAAACAAGGTTTGAAAAGTAACGCAAAGTATTTTACTCCCCTCACCATCCCCGCATATGCACCGTGCACACTTTAAAACTACTCAAATATCCTCTTTACTATTGCTATAATTAAGCAACATTTTATTGTTCTCCATTGTACAATAATTAGTACGTACAACGTACAATTTTCCATGCACTATACCCGCCCCTAGGTATTTCGAGCAGACAACACAGCTGCTGGAGGACAGGTCGGAGCTTCTGTTCTGCGTTAGCGCCTACAACTACAACGCGTACCCCACCACCGCCAGAGACCTCACCAGGCTCGTGCGCCATCAGGGACCACCCGCCTACGGCTGGATGATCACGGCCGCTGTCGCTACAGAGATCCGTGAAATTGATCACTGGCCTCTTGAGTTCAATGTAAGTTGTACGGGATGCAACATTTGCAAGTCTAGAACAAAGTAAGTTGTATGGAATGCAACATTGGCAAGTCTAGTACAATGTAAGTTCTATGAAATGCCACATTGGCAAGTCTAGTACAGTGTAAGTTGTATGGAATGCAACATTGGCAAGTCTAGTACAATGTAAGTTGTAAGGGATGTGGCATTGGTAAGTCGAGTTCAATGTGGGTTGGGCGGAATGCAACATTGGCAAGTCTAGTACAATGTAAGTTGTACGGGATGCAACATTGGCAAGTCTAGTACAATGTAAGTTGTATGGAATGCAGCATTGGCAAGTCTAGTACAATGTAAGTTGTACGGCATGTGGCATTAGTAAGTCGAGTTCAATGTGGGTTGGGCGGAATGCTGCATTGGTAAATCGAGTTCAATGTGAGTTGCGCGGAATGTGACATTGGTAAGTCTAGTTCAATGTAAAAGACAATATTCAGTTTGAGACATCCATCACTGGCTCCGTGATTTCACTGGAGGAATTGAGCAATGACAGTTCACAGTCCCTTTAACCTTTGATATGTTCTATTTATCCACGCAAAATACGACCCTACAGCAAGTGATCAAACAACAAATATATTTTTCTTTAATTGGAGCCGACAAGAAAATTATTGCGCACGCCAAAAGTTGTTGACGGAAGTCTGGCGGAACCCACTTGACCATGCTGATAGTATTGACTCAGAGTTTGAGTACAATTTAATATTGCTGCCACAAAAACATTAATATAATAATTTGTATTAATGTCAATGAGAATTACTAGGCGAAAAAATTATTTTCGAATTAATCTTGCAACACGGTCGGCTGACTATGTCAAACAAATGTTTGACTATGTCAAACCTTGTAGGGAATTAAATTTAAATAGTAAGAAATTGACCGTGGACCACAACGCGTAATTTAAGCCGTTAAAATAAACACATACACGTGCGTAAATGCGAGCAAGTTAAGAGATTACGTTTTTGTCAAAAATTCAGAAAAATTCGAGCGAAAAATTTGCCACTATAAAATTTTCTATTTCCATGCCTATTATGTAGGATTCTAATAATATTTAATTTGTATAATTTCTTACAATAAAACGGTCGCGCACCTAAAAAATGTTTTTCAGACATAATAATTTTTCCATGCATCACCAATTTTCGCCTTTAAATTTTTAATCAAACGGGGATATAAATTTATAAATAAATACCTAAATTACCAACGCACATAGCAGACATTACGCTAATTATTGAAATTTATCCCACACTGAACCCATTGAATACGAGTTGGCGGAACAAAACCCTATTCAAACCGCAATCCCTTAAACTTTAAAGGAACTGCGCGCTGTAAATGCAAACGAAGGAGAGCCAAATGCAACACCGGGAAATTGGTTCATAATAGTTACGTATTTTAGCTAAATTCCCGAAGCTCCTTCCGAAGGCAATTGCGTACTATAGTCGTGTAACTAATATTTCTTCGTGTAACTAATATTTCTACGTCAGTTTATTACGTATTAAGACCTTGTGACTGGAATTTCTACTCAACTTTATTGAGTATTATAACCGTACGTGTCAATGGGATGATATCTACGCGGAGTGATTGCGAGAGCGAATAATTTTGTGCTTGGATCTTATATATTTTTATTGAATTCGCACCACAGCTACTGACTGAAGCGCATTCATGAAAAAACTGCATATTACAGACGAGTAACTTGAACTAAATTATTCTCAAATACACATTACACTGTACTGAATTCATGAAAGAACTTCATATTGCAGCCGAGTGACTGGGACTGAATTATACTCAAATTCACATTACACGGTACTGAATTCATGAAGGAACTTCATATTACAGCCAAGTAACTGGGACTGAATTATACTCAAATTCACATTACACGGTACTGAATTCATGAAATAACTTCATATTGCAGCCGAGTGACTGGGACTGAATTATAAAAATGGAATTATAAATTCCATTTTTATATAAATGGACTGACGATGAAATAAGCTTAATTCACAATGCTAAATTCATGAAAAAGCTTCATATTGCAGCCGAGTGACTGAGACCGAATAATTTTCAAATTCGCATTACTTAATTCATGAAAAAACTTCATATTGCAGCCGAGTGACCTGAACTAAATTATTTTTAAATTTACATTACACGGTAGTGAATTCATGAAAAAAGTTCATATTGCAGCCGAGTGACTGGGACTACTACCTGAAGGCGGCGGTGCTGGGGTCACGGCACATCCTTGCTCCCGAGGTGCCCCGTACCCGACACGTGGGGGGAGGTGGCGTGCACGTCTCGGGCATCGAGCAAGAACGTTACTACGACGCGCGGGCCTTCAATTCTAACGTTACTAACGTCACACTCGACCTTGCCAGGTGAGAGTTGCAAAGGGGTTTTGTATACGCGAATAGTTTTTGCTCATTAGACTTTAAATGGTGATCATATTTGCTTTATTGCGTACAAATATTTTTCTCATAATTAAACTTTTGACTTCTTACTGTTATTATTATTTTACTGAGTTATTATTATTTTATTTTGTGAATATTGATTTTTGAATTTGAATTAAATTGACAAATTTAAGTTTGAATATAATTAATATCTTTTTATCATTTATTTAATTATTTATTGATCAATCAATCTAAATTAGTGTGCTCAGTATAATTTACAGTAACCCGATAAACGTCATCAACGTTTTTTAATTTTAAAACTTTGGAATTAATTAGAATAGTGTTACTTTCAGTGTTATCTGCCCCCAACAAATTTTAAATAACTTCTCAAGAGTTAGGCGCAATACAATGAGGGTCTGTGAGCAAAGACAATATTTGACAACCATCAGCATGAATATCTCCCTAATTCCTAACTAAAACAAATTCTAGCTACGGTCGTATTGCAGTAACGAGCAAACTTTAGAACCATCCAATGTATATAGCAGTGTTCCCTGTATTTGCTTCAGCGTCAACTCAGAGTCAAGGATGAAGTTTAGTCAGCTCATTACTTTAAAATTCCGAAATGCCAGATAAAAATCTTATGTTGCGTCATAATTGTATTGTTATTTGTAGTGAGAATAGGTCGAGCTAATTATTTACCATAATATCATTACCAAACTAATTCGTAGGTAAGCAAGTATTTACACTATTATGCGAGAGGACCACAATCGCTTAATTCCTCCCATAATCAAAAGAGTACGTATCATAACATTTAATTACTTTTAATTAACGATTGTATTGAATTTTTGTTTCAAATTTAACGCCTCTTCTACGAGGCACATTTTGAATTACTTTACACTTTTCTGAACTGGAAGTTACAAATATATTTATATGATACAATTAATAAAGCTAATTAAACCCGACTTAGTTCTAATCCTGTCAAAACAATGAACATTTGGACGCTTCAGCGCTCGCCGCCTCAGTTATTATGTGGCGCATCGCACGCGGATAAAAAAGTCGGCAAAAATTGACCTCACTAAAATCCATCCATGCGACCCAGTCCTCTTCAGCAGCCACCCTGTAAGTTTATAAACATTAATTTACATGAGATTTGTTGAGCCTAAATGTCTTCTTCTCAATTTTTCCTTCGGCATGAATAAGGAAATATTTATTAATGATGAATGTTTTAGACATTTTTTCTTGTTTTAGAAAATTTACTTGAATTATCCATCAAAAAAGTTTAAAATTATGGTGAATGTTGCCACTTAACGTCTTCTTTATCGTGGTGTACACGCAATGTAAATATTTTTCTGTTTTTTTTTTCAAGGATGTCAAAGCTTTCACATTTTTCTTGGACATGCCTACGGAGTCAGACGAATACAAGACTCTGGCCACAGTCATGAAGGTATGTAAAAATTAAGGCATTGCCAACCCACTCTCCTGCGCAACCTTAATTTTGCTTCAAATTAAATTCTAGTGAATTCAGCCCACGCCAACTTTCATGAGACAGAAATTAATTGAAATAGTTCCGAAGAAGATTCTTTCCTGGTTAATTTCATTAAACATTTCTCATGTCACTGCTCCTTTCAAGAGAATTTCGTCAAGATGGCGGGAAATATTTATCAGAACATGATGACAACAATCTGTTAGTAAAGAGAGCTCATCAAATAACTGACCTGCGTTTGACGGTACCTAGTTTAATTTAGGTACTAACATCAAACGCTGTTCAGATTGCGACCCTCAAGTCCAAGTGAAAATTTGACCTCAAAGCGGCGCGGTGATATTGTCTCTCCCCAAGACAGCGCGAAGTAAACTAGCGCAACGAGCACAGGGGCATGTAAATGCAAATGCCAAGCTCTAAAATTGGATGGAAAGGATTTAAAATTCACGGAACAGCCGGTCATGGCAATACCAGTTCAACAAGACGCATTTATTAGAGATCAATCAATCAATTGGCTTTGATTAGAGATCAATGTAGAGATTAGAAATCAATCTCCAGCACAAACATTTTATATATCATAAATTTTAAGCGAAAGCCAATTCAAATTATCACAAACATTCGGAATATGATAATTCCTACTAAATCAAGTGCGTTAACGTAAAACTCATAAAACTACATTTAAGTTCGAGTTAAACGGAATTGTTGCACAGATGTCAAAACTTTAAAATAATTTTTCTTTGAGCAGTGTTTAGGCGCTTCAGACAGAGGGGAATCTGAACATTTACTGCGCATGTATCACTACATTTACCGAGGGATCTACATCTACATGGTGGCATGCCCTCAGTCTTTCTACTGGTGAGTTGATTTTTGCTATTAAAGCGATTAAATTGATGCGATTTCTGACGTGGCGAACATAGAGGGGTTCACATGGTACAATACTGGCATATCTCAACGAATTGCAAACCTCTCGATACAGTGGCTGCAGTTCTAATGTTGAAAAATTTGACAGTTTATAACTGCTCACTGGCGCGGATTTGTTTCATTATCAATTCTACTTCACATTAATGGTAGGTTGAAATTCAAAATAATACAGAGCTAATCAATAATACATTTGGGCCTACCGAAGAAAATTCGAATGACGGGAAATTCGAGAAAGACGTGAAGGTGACTGAGATTACTTTATTTTGGTATGTCTTTGATTGCTGTATTGTTTTATTTAATTTGGATGAAGAATTATGACATCAATGAATTTTACCGACCATCATAATTGAGCTGAATATAATATAACGTACAATTCTTTACACGTTTAAAAGAAAGCCAAAGAACCATCAAGATTTTGTGAAAATCATTTCCATTAACACTTAATAGTTTACCTGCTTGTGATCAGTAGTATCTGCGTAGGTAATCAATTTTTTCATCAAATGTGTTCACTTTTCTCATCGTATCATCAAAATACTCTAATAACCCTAGTCACTAATAAATATACCAAACAAATAATAATTTTATTTATAATAACATACCAAACAAATAAATAAATATAAATAAAAATAAATATACCAAACGGATAAATAAATAAACGGTTATCAATTTTCCACAGTAAGTACAACACGGGAAACATGACGCTGTATCGGCCCACCGAATCTGACGTGGTAAAGGCAGACTCATCGTATCTGCAACGTCATCCCGTCACAGATACCACGTCTTACAGACTGCTTACCAACAACTTTGCTGACGACGTTGCACTCGACAACGTCTTTGCCAGCACCCAGACACAGGGGTGACGTGTGGGTCACGTATGACTCATTTGTGTGAGGAACACATGCATATGTCAGGGCATAACTCGAAAGCATATTGACATTGATAAATAGAAGTAAAATATTACAATCGGACTCGAAATGGAAAAACACAGCACAAATGGAAAGCACAGCCCGAACTTTAGAAATGATTACAAAAAAAAAAAACAGAATAATTAATAGCCTGCTTTAGTCTATTTACAATCTAAAGAATCGATTATAATAATTACGAAAAAGTATAACTCCATATGAAATAATCAAAACTAAATTCTTATTAACAATCATACCTGCCGGGGCTGGCGAGAACGATGATAGTCCAGATGTTCGATGACAGCCTTGCATTCGTTCGATCGGTGTAACCATTCACGTTTGATACGATGATCTGAGAATCTCATGCACGCGTTAGGTGTGCAATAACAGCAGCTGTATTTGCGCGCAAAGCTATACGAGGTGACAACACAGTCCTCTTTTTCCTTGTGTTCCTTCTTGTGTTGTTTGCGAAGTATCTTGAAAGATGATTTTCTGTGTTTGTTCTTCGTATTGGAAGTCGTGAAGCCTCGTCGAAGAGATGCCCGAGTTTCATGCTTGGCCAAGGGTGAGAACACCCGAGTTTCAGATAGCGCTTTCATGACGCAAGGTTCCGGAAACGCTGTCGTGCTTCCTTTTAACTCCAACGGTCGCTTATCTAATATTTTTGGCCTGGCAGTGGCTGTCAAAAAACGAGAGCAACTTCTGAGAGCCAGCGGGCCACGAGAACTTGTAGAAATGGAAGAAAAATTTAACTCATCCTCCTTCCTGCTTTTTGACGAAGCAGACGCATCGCCGAGCTCCTCTGGAATAATCTCGGAATCGACCACAGCTCGTCGATCACGACGATTCTTTCTGCCTCGATAAAAACCGCACCCTTTCGGTTTCGTTCTTTTAGATAAACTAGGAGCGTCATTCTCAGTAGCGCTAGTTTCGCGTTTGAATCCAGCGGCGGAATCTATGTTGACGTTTTCTTGAAATTTAGGAGCGGATTCTGGATTGCCAATATTTTCGGGCTCGTAAGGAATACATGTGGTTTCAGGATAGCCGTTATTTGCACATGCTTCAACCGTAGAAACTTCGCTAACTGTGGAAACTATTGCCACTTGCCAATCGTCTCCCTCCCAATAGATTTCCTCTTTCTCGTTATCAGAAGAAAAAGCGTTATTTTCAGTAGTGAAGCTAATTGTTTGTGGCACACATAATAAGTGATCATAATTCTCGCACGAAAAGCCACACACGTCATATTCTTTTTCCACAGCCTCGAGTAAGTCGACAGCGCTCTGCAGCATCGCGCTTGCAGTACTGTTTTGTGAGCCGTCGCTGCTCATTTCCAGGGAGCAAAATTCTGTAATTTCATCGACATCTTTTTGAGGCTCGTCAAAAGGGACATTTCGTTGGCGTAATTGCATCGGCGAATGTGAATTTTCAAATCGGCCATCAGTAGAATGCATAACACAATTCGAAGAGCTTGGTTTAATTCCTTCTTCCGGTAACATCAGTTTATCAATGGAGATGGAATTTTTGAGATCGTTCAAGTCAATATTTTTCAAACGCGTTCGTTTCCAAACAGAAAAGCGAAAAAAATGATCCATGAACCTTCGCCTTTTTTGCTGGGACTTTAAGTGCAGTTGAGTGTCATTTTTTGAAGCTTGAGAGCCAATAGTGCGGTTTTTGTCCCCTTCAGTGAATCCATCGTCAGATTTAATGTCGTCATCATTATATGTGCGAGAGAATTCAGGGAAAGCACTCGCACCTTTAATTTCTTTGGTGAGATTTCCTGTATTTTTTTCCAACTCAAGCGCAGCAGGACCCTTATGAAATTTACTGCACCGGTCAGTGTGCCTCAATACCCTTGAGGAATCGTCAATATGGAGATCAGAGTAAATATTCTCTGTAGCATCTTGACTGGGGCTTTCAAACAAATTTAGTTGATGTACACAAGTACTAGGAGATTCTTCATGTGCGAAATCAATGTTTTCAATTTTAGGAAAGCAAAAGGTATCGACACGTTTATAATCCTGAAGATCTTTCACGAGCTGAGCGCGTTTTACTTCCCCTGCTTTTTTGAGCCGGGAAGGCTTGGGAGGTGGGTCTGGTGGAGTTAGTTTCGGTGCTTTCGATGAGTGGAGAAAAGATTTCGGTGGAGCGGGCAGGCGCAAACGGGAATAAACAGGCTGGTGTAGTGTCAGGCCTTCATTAGCATCTTTCTCAAGCCCACAATTTGGCAGAATATCAACAAGTAAATTACGCCGTTCGGTCACAGCAGTCTGAGAATTGTGGGGTTCAAGCGAATGGACTTCAGCGTAAGTCGTGTCCTGGAAATTTTGTTCTCTGGTTAGCGGCATAACACTCGTTATTGGACTTGAAAGAGACGAGGAGAAAGTGCAGCAGTCATATGGATCCAAAGTGTTGAAATTAACATTGCTAGCTGTAGATACCAGAAAAGTGGTAAACACTTTATAGGAGTTTGGTGTCACTTGAATGGTAGAGAAATATTTAGTCTCAGGGTGTTCTATTTGTACGTCTGTTTGAGTAGAACACACGTGAGAGTTACTTTTAAAATACAAAGGCTCTTGAGCGGGGGTGTGTTTTTGTTTACATTCATTTAAACTAGTGAAAATGTCATAACGACTTGAAAATATTAATGTAGACATAGTGGGTTGAGAAGAATGATGGACAATAACATCATGAGTAGAACCATTCCCGTCGCTTTTCTCAATTTCACTCATTTCAAAAGATGCAGCTTCCATTTTTTTGCAAGTAATAACATCTCCATGGCCAGACGCAGGGAATGATGTAGGATACTTATTGCTCATTTCTATAATGGAATCGTTGTCCAAATTTTTTTTGGAGATATCAAACAAACTTTTCGATGCTTGTACTGAAGAAAGCGATGTTCGGATTTTAGATTTTCCGTCCTCAGAATAATCAGGATGAAGCTTATATATTTTACAGAAGCCATTACCTGCATCATTTTCTACATTTAGATCCGCTTTCAAAGTTCGAGAAGACGTGGAACAGGAGGGTTTCAAATCACGGTTCAGACAATCATTCTCTTCACTGGATTCAACAGAAAGAAGTTTTACGCTTGACTTGATCGCGTTTTCTCTGCCGTTCAATATGGCTATCTTGTTACGGACGAGCCCCGAGCATGTCGAGGCTCGAGCCAAGTCTTGAGTTCGGCGCTCATCACAAATTGCGTCATTCATTTTCTGCTCAACTTCAGCCAATGAATAAATTGGGAGCTGATCAGCAAGGCCGTACGACTGGTTCAGATAACTGGAATCAGAGCCGTTACTTGGTGGTGACGTACAAGAAACTTCTGTCGAATCTTCGCACAAAGAAAAATCGGCTTCATTTTCTTTATCACATTTGACGCCCAGCGAAGAAACTCTTCGTATTTTGGGATTAAATTCTTCCTTTGAAACCAAAGTGCATCGTAAAACAGAATCGTCTGCTGAATGCGTTGCTTTATCCTCAGTCAGTTTATTATGAACAGGTGTAGAATCATCTTTCGTCTGCAGCTCAAAATCTGATATTATAGTGTCATAAAACTCTTTGAGTTTGTTCAAATTTTCTCTAAACTTCGTAGACACGATACTTCCACTCTGTGCCACGGCAGCTGTTGGAGCTTGCGTGGCTAGATTTGTAGCTTTAAAATTTTTACTTGGAGCGGCGCTGCTTTTAGCTTCTTCGTCTGTGGAGGAAATTTCTCGTTGTAATACACAAGATGGCATATTTCTCTGCCTGGCTTCATCCAATATTATGTTGCTGCGTAACTTTTCAATTTTTTCGTTTTCGCGTTTCATTTTAGTGTCATGTGCACGATTATTCACTTCAATTTTTATTGCTTTTTCCACAGTGCCGCTTTGTATAGGAAGCACATCTGCATAGGACAAATTAATAGTGTCAGAGTCACAAGACAAAATATTAATGTTTGTAACGCCTATTTCTGCGTCGTTGAAACTCTCCGTTGCTTCTTGCGACACAACAGCGTTTGTCTTAGGAGCCGCAAATGGCTCATTTTTCAAAAAATTTTCAGACTTTGGACTCTCAATAAATGGAGAAGCAGCGGTTTCAGAGCTCTCCGGCTCGACGTCTAGCTGACGGACCATCCTAAACAAGTTGGAGCTCAGGGCCAATTTGGCTTTACGCGTTTTGTAAATAAAGCTAGGTTGCTGAGAATCAGAAAATTTTGTACCATGAAAAGTGATGGAATGAGAAACATTTTGGGCAACGACTGGCCGGATTTTGCTTTGAACATTGGCTCGCGATCCCTCGAAATTTACCGGTTGACAGACGTTTTTGGCAGTAGAATGCGCTGTTGCTTTCGTAAATGTACAGGTTTCAATCAATGGCAGTGACCTCCCTGTCTGCACTTCAAATTCTCTATTCAAGAAATTCTTCTCAGTTCTTGGCATATCCTGACTTTCACTGAACAATGCTGATTTGTTCCCATACATTTCAAACGGTTTGCAATCAGCCATCGCTGAAATTTTTGGATCTAGGCAGGCACCTCCAGCATCGCTTTTACTAAAATTGACAACTTTGTCGTATTCCATCTCAAATTCAACGTTTTTATCTTGCATGTGTCTGCCTCCTTCTAACTTTTGATCAACATAATCACTAACATCATGCTTAGCCCCCGCTTCAATGTCCAGGTGACGAGAATATTTTTTGTGTTGTTTTTGTAAGACATTTACATTTTCGTTAGGTTGTATTTCCTTCATCTGGATTACCTGATTGAAATCAGCATGCAACTGGGATTCTTCCTCGTCTATGGTCGTCAATACCCCAGAAAGCAAAGCGAAAGTGTCGTTTTTTCTCACATCAGAATCCTCGAAGTTTTCTTTGGGTTCTTTGTGTGGAGGCCAAATATCCAACTGTTTCTGGGCCGAAACAATGTGCTGAGAGCTAATCGTACAGTTCTGGACGTGATCAAGTTTTTCTACTACGGGCATTTGATTGATAAGCTCTGGCGTGCAACAATCGTGCTCAGGGACAATCTCAGCGCCAAACGCAGCCCTTCCTAACTCCAGGAAGCTGTTTTCATTAGCCAGCTTCAGCCTCTGCCTCCGTTGACTATCACTGGCAAGTTCCAAATTCTTGACGTGATCTTGAGTCTGTTCCGATCTAAGTTGGGCGAAGATGTCCTTCGATTTAGGAACATCAATTTCTTGGGGAACATCGAATTGGGTTGTCAGCTCGGAAGAGCCAATGTCGTTCTCCAATTTATGAAACGGAAACGATAGAAATTCTTCAGTCTGTTCATTATGTTTCCTTACAAGTAACAAATTCCCTCTCTGAGGTTCAATACGAGCTGCATCGCCGACAGTTTTGGTAATCCGCGGTAAATTCTGATAGGTTGGCTCATCTTGCCAGGTGTCCGAGAGGTTATTTTCCTCGTCCTTTATTTCATCAGTGTGTTGAGCTAAGGTCTTGATCGGCTCGTTGGTATAATAGTTGCCACTTTGGCGAGCATCACACGAGCACCACTTCAGCATTTTGGCAGCTCTACTAGAAAATAATTTCAGTCGTCGACAAATTTCGCAAAAAATTCAGCTTTTCTTTTGAAAAACTTCATATCATGTGAGAGTTGAATCGAAAAAGTAATCGAAAAACTTGCTTCATACTAATTTACCATTGGTTATTAACGTAACTAGAAGATTTAAATTCTTGAAAATCACTCAACTAGTCAATATTCCAATGAAAATATTTCCACAATGTTTTTAACCGTATTAACTCCGTTGAGCTTCCGTAAAAAATCCCTAATCATCACACTAAACTAAATTGACAGTAAAACCTCAGCCCGCTTTCGTCAAGCACTTCACACGGTCACCTCCCGCAACATACAGGCACCTTCCCTCCACACAGATCTTACCCTCACCTCGGCGTTAAATGGCATACATCTTACCCAGAGCTCGAGGGTAAATGGCACATATCTTACCCTCGGGTCGGCAGTAAATGGTACATATCTTACCCTCGGGCCGGTCGGCAGTAAATGGTATATATCTTACCCTCGGTCGGCAGTAAATGATGCCCCACACAGAGCGGCCAAGTTTGATTCAGATGGCCAGAGATGCTGGGCGCGAGGCATGTGGCTTGTATCAGAAGCTGATAAGGACAAAGTGACACCACGACACCTCGCACACCAATTGAAAAATAGACCCTTGATTCAGTGGGATAACTGGGCAAGTGTATAATAAAATCAGGACTCTATCTACATCTATATGAGTGCATATAAACTATATGTAAATATTATATCAAATCAAACTAATAAATAAGGTATTTCCATTGTGATAAAGTATAATATTATTTACACAATATTCATTAAATACCGCTTCAACATACTAAAAATTTTTTAATCGGACGCAATTGGGTGATGAGGAATATCCAGAAGTGAGAGATAGAATAAAAAAACGCATGATTTATAACCTTTTCCAAAACGGCTGCGTTTTAAATGATTATATTACGCAAAAAAAGTTTCAATATGTACTGTATAGTAAAAATACAACTATAATCCTCCAAATAATTGTTGAGTTCTTCATTAGTACTACAAAGAAGCCGAGAGTCTCGAGGAAGCTTGAAGCACATCTGGAGTCACTGCTACATTTTCCGCTCCTTTTAATTTCCCCCGACATCGAACAAAAAAATCTTCTTTGCTCACGTTTCCAAAGGCAGCGAGCAACAGCTCGAGTCAAGAGGACGTCAGCACTCGAATTTACAAAGAGAACTTGAGAGAGAGAGGGAGTCTCTTGCCTGATAAAATACAGCGAATAATAAAAATTAGCAGCGAACTCTTCAGATTCATGCACAGAAGAAAGGAAGAAGACTTCTCTTATCTACACTCACAAGTGAGATGGTGAAAAAAATATGGTGACTAGAATGATATTTGAGCTTACGGTGAATGTTACTTCGCTAACTTATCAGACGCATTTAAAATTTATCTTCAGGGACTGAAGATACAGAACTGTAAATGGGCGACGAAGACAGTCAGTCGATTTAGGGCAGAGAAAGTTTTTTTTTTAAATGACAGGGCAGTGGAAAGCTTTTTCTCAATAATTAAAAAACCCTAATAATATGGGGAAATTCATTTTTCTCGTGAGTATTTGATGGTTATTTAGTTTTAAAAGACCCAATAAATGCCCCCAGTAGAACGAGAAAATGCAATGTTGCCTCTATGTAGCATCAGCCTTTGCGAACGGCTGAGCTTGAGGAGAGTCTACGGAACTTAGCGCTCCAAAGGCAGAATTTTATCCCTAGTTTTCGGGGCAAATGGGGTAAGTTTAAGAGAAGGCTTACCCTTATAAGATCACCTCGCTGTTAGGGCCGCCAATTGCAACTATTGCATTAAAATAATTCGAACGTAAAGGTCTTAAATAGAACCGTTATCACGCAAGAACAAATTGGTCAAATTGAAACCTCAGGCTCGGTTCTGTCTAGTCGGTGCAGTGAAATTGGTTGCTATATAATGGGCATAGATAAAATGGCCTTATTCCTGAGAATCGAATACAAACTTCAACTGGCTAATGTTGACTAGATCTTTAAATTTTATTCGCAATGCATTTTATTTCCTAATTATGAAGACCGAATATCGCAATGCATATTAAGGTAGAATCAAGTGTAAAATTGAAAAAATATTACTCAGCACTCACTGCAGTGAGTGACAGAGAGCGCATGTTCTCGTCGACGAAAACGTGAAGTCACGGACGGACAGACAGACGTACGGACGGACATGGTGAGCATAATAGTGCATTTTTTTCCATAAAAGATAAAATGCGCTAAAAATCAGTTTATTATCAGTTGAAAAATAGGTTGATTTTCGATGGCCGACCACGTGCGCCTTTCAATATAACGATATACTGTACTGATGTTCGCACTAAATATTTACTGTACTAAATAATTTCCTCCGTTTCTTTACAAAACTGTTCGTACTTCCTTCAAAAGGGGCGGAAACCATTAAGCTAATTCCCTATAGCGAAGTTTTAATTGTCTATTACGCACATAAAAAAAATATGGGCCTTCGTGTATTTCTTAAATAACTGTAAGCCACGACTTCTCTCTGCTCTGTGCGATGCCGAATACGGGAAAGAAATTAAAAATGAAGAGCAAAAATAAAAAATATGAAGCAGCAATAAAAATATGAAGCAGAATTTAAAAATACGGAGCAGAAATTAAAAATCCCGTGCATAAAAAAAATACGGAGCAGAAATGAAACGGATCGGTCGAGATTAATTTCAACGTAGATAATTCACGTAACAGCGTTTTCAATTTCATTTTCACTTCTGTGAAAACGAAAAACTACTTCACTACAACAAATTACGAATGCTCGAATCCTAACACTATGAAAAACTTCAAAAATTTTCTATATCATTACAGTAAATCATGGATAATTATTTAGTTCATGAGACTTCGCTTGAAACTTAATTATTTTGATCGTTGTTGTTGCTAATGTTTCAACTTTTTATTGTCGCTAATCATCACAAAAAATATTAATTAAATTAAACCCCGATATTTTACTGCCTGCAACAATCTCTGTTGTCTTTGCCCTACTCCTAATTCTATTTACGATCAAGATTGTTATTGTATCACTAATTTATCAAAAATATTTAAAATTGTTCGTAATTTTATCGTCATTTCCCTTCTAGACCTACAAAAACGATGAAAATAATCATCAATTATCATTATACATTAAAACTGGTCGTTCAGCAGTGAAAAAGTGAATGTCAAATCATTCGCACTGTGCGTATAAAAATCCCAACTATGAAATAATAAAACATGTTCAATGCGTGGCAATAATTTGAGATAAATTTGGCCAGTAATTGTTGCATCAGGCCAAGAATTGATCAAAGTTTGGAGAATATGACCGTTTTTACTCAGTAGTCGTACGTGAATAATTTTTTAGAACTCATAGCTCTTTGTTTCCTTCATATTCAAGTAATTAATGCTGATTATAACATAATTTACATTATTTAGAATCAAATTTACATAACATTTGTCATTCACTTTTTTTAATAATTTACGTGCTTTAAAACCTAATTACGATGGCAACACTCAATCCTGATAATTAATATAACAAGTTAAGTTCGAGCGCGAGGGAAAGACTAATCAATGCATTTATTAATAATAAATATAGAGTCAAAATTTAAATTAATTACCCCTGTTAACGGACATATGTTCACTCAGAACTCATCACACATCATTGTCACCAACTCTGCGATCGCAAATAAAACTTTTATATGAAAATATACATCTGAGTTATGCAAGATGAGACCTGTTCGTGAATATACAAGATAAAGCCATCATCTGCACTCTACATCTTGGTGCAATGAAACCCTACAAGCGGACGTCATTCCAACATCAAATATTCGTTAAGTTGAATTTTTTTGTTAATTAGAAGAAGACGCGACGACGTCATGAAGTTCAGAGCGTATAGCTTGCAAGCAGGTGCAGAGAAGGTGTATTCTTCACTCTCATCATATGCCGCCACTGAAGAAAAGAGATGAAACAAAATATAGTAAGAAAACTATTAGTTTTTCATAGGAAAAAAATATAATCACGTCCGAAATGTGCCCGAGCCGAAAAAGTCCAAAAAACGAAACAATACATAGATAATTATCTCTTTCGTTTAGACCACGTTTGATGCATGTCTTCCAGAAGGATGGGATAACCATTCTATTTCGAGAATATCACTATAAATAGTTGAGTTGTTGCTGAAAAATCCTCTATTTTCCATCAGCTATATTTCTTCAGTCTAACTTCAAAAATAGGTATAAAAGTTAATTTTTAGCACTCATTGTTTTTCTACATTTCCCACAAGAATTGAGGATAAATTAAACTACCTGAATCACGAACCAAAAAAAGTTCTGAATGAGCTTTTTGAGGGATTTTGCGACAAGTGAGGTTTTCATTCATACGTTAATAACTTTACTTATGAACACACATTGTTTGACTTGTCATAAAATAATTTTTCCTTTAATCATATTATTACCTACATGTTTTACCGCAAAATATTTTTACCTCTACATCAAACAACTATACACATCCTTCAGCCTATGGATCATTTAAACATAAGCAGTAATATCTCTGAGTAATGTCAAAGATAGGATGAATTTCTCAGAGTAATGTCGAACATACGATCAATGTCTCAGAGTTATGTCCAACATAGTACCAATTTCGAACTCGGGAACAATGTCGCAGAGTAATGTCGAACATAAGACAGGTGTCGAACTTGGGAACGAAATCTCAGAGTAAAGTCGAACATAGTACCAATGCCGAACTCGGGAACAATGTTTCAGAGTAATGTCAAACATAGGATCAAGTGTCTCAGAGTTATGTCGAACATAGGATGAAAATCTCAGAGTAATATCGAACATAGGATTGAATATCTCAGAGTAATATTGAACATAGGATTGAATATCTCAGAGTTATGCCGAACATAGGATCAATGTCTCAGAGTTACGTCGAACATAGGATGAATATCTCAGAGTAATATCGACCATAGAACAGGTGTCGAACTTGGGAATAAAATTTTAGATTAGACACAAGGAAGTGCTGACGCTAAATAAAATTCCTGAGCAAGATTTTTTGTGTCGTTCGGGTATCAAGGCTCAGTTTCATACGAGGAAAGAAACGTCGTAAAGATTCTCAGGAAAAAACACACTTCATTGGCAGTTCAAGGATATGCACGCATACCAGCACTAGTATTCCTGTAAACTTCAAGACGTGAGTTTGCACATGAATTTTGATGGTCAATGAAACATGAAATGCGATTTAAAATATATATTGAAAGGTGGTAAAGAACTGTACCTTGGAGATTGGTGACTAAATATCAATTCGCTTAATGGAACGGAAGTGCGAAATTGGCATGATTGATAAGATAGATGGTAATGTACGTGAGCTTCCAACAATTTATGAAGCGATATGAAAAACTAACAAAATATTAATTAAGTAATTTACAAACAACTTTCGTATTTAGCACTAAGAATAAAACTATATAACGCATCTCTAACTATTTTGAACTGAAGAAAAATTATAAATCACTAGGGAGTTGTTAACAATTGAAAGTGCGAAAAGTTTTATTATCATTCCGCGAAAATGAATTTATACATCACGTCTATTTGCCTCACACTCGTCATCGGAAGTTGCCATCATGTGCGCTCTCTTAACCACGGAATAAAGCTCCATGAAGAACATGGAGACGAATTAAAGAAAGAATCTAGCACACAGGCTGTAACCGATGGAGACCAAGTGTCCACACCTGACGGATTTGAAATGATGAGAGTGCCGCCGCATGATTTAGAATTCATACAACACCACACAAATACGACAGTCGTGCAACCATTGAATTCTACTACAGCATCAGTTGCAGTGTTACATCGCATGGCGTCGGCTGGTGCAACAGCGACAGCAAAAACAGCTGAATTAATACAAAAAATACATCAGCCCCAACTGCTGCTCAAGGCACGCAACAGCTCCAGAGCAACAGGTAAGCTTAGCCACGGCAAACAGCAACCGAAAATCCAATCGTGTGGATTTATAGGATCTTCGATCTTCTTTGCGCTCCAGATTCTAGGGTAATTTTGATGTATCTTGAGGAAATTTATTTCTTTGGTTTTACGATTTCACTCTGATAATATGTATTTCAGTACGCTGTCTGGTCATTCATTTTATAAATTTAGAACTAAACTAAATTTTGAGATGTGCAGTGAAAATGAGGAAAAATAATTACCAACAAATTGTAGAGGAATACATCACCTGTCACTTATGTGACTGCACTTCGAACATCATGAAACTAGAATAGTTCTAAATTATATCAAGATCCAGCAATATTTAATGTGATCTTTTATGTTGTTTCAGATTCCACAAACGACGGCGTTTATCTCCCATCATCAGAAGACCCAAAATTCGCTTTGCAGAATCAGACGCAGCAGTTCCATGTAATTTCGCAAAATACTCCCGAAAAGACGGAGGATTTTCAAAACGATTTCAACAAAAACGGAGGTTTTAAAAAAAATTTCGCGTCAAACCTCGATCATAAAGTAAAGTATGATTCTCATAGCAATAAATTTTCCCATCAACACGATCAGTCGCGAAAAGCACCGATCGCAGGAAAATATTTTCCAAAATCGCATAAAGAAATTCAAAATTTTTTCATCACTAAAGAAACTGATTCTAATTTGTCAGGAGCGCTTCATCTTAACGATGCCAAAGGAAGCAAAGTTGATGAATTCGAGCAAAACTCGGACAAAATTCTCCATCAGCATTTCGGAAGCGAAGTTGAAAGCGAAGTCAGAGTTGAAAACTCGGACAAAATTCTTCATCAGCATTTCGGAAGCGAAGTTGAAAGCGAAGTCAGAGTTGAAAACTCGGACAAAATTCTTCATCCGCATTTCAACAAATCAACAGTCGATGTCGCGCACGAAACGACAAAGACGCTAAAAGAAAACCGGCGCCTTGCCGCCGCCACGCAAGCGTTCGCGCAGACCAAGCGACATCGATCCGCAGGACCGGAAAGAGAATACTTGGCGGTTGGGAGGCTCAACAAACCGGCGGCCGGGAAAATTTCCCTCTATGCCTACACGAGCAGAAATGGCGCTGTCGTCGAAGTCAACGGTCAAGAAGTGAGGAATCGAACTCAATTGTAGTACAATATAAGGAAAATTTTCAAATAGGGCAAATAAAAATTCCAATGAGAATGCGGAATGCATTGCCTATCTTGAAAGAGAAATTTAAGACAAAGGCAAAATTGGATTTGAAGAAATAAATGATAGTAATTATAATCTGATTCAAAATTCAAATGTGCAACGATTGGTTACATGATTACAAAAAAAAACACGAAAAGCATGGACGATAATCAAATGCCCATCTAGTTATGAAACGAATTTTCCTAAGCGTGATAAAACAAGTTTTCCACATAAAAACGAATATTTCAATGTAGACATTGAGGTCATCAATATTTTGGAATAAAACAAGTTCTACTTACACCTTACTCCTCAATGAACATTAGCTAAATTTCAAAAATAATATAAAACAAAACCTTGAAAATGGTCCAGTATTTTTAAGCGAAGTAACATCTTTCACACAAAAATAACAACAAGAATTAACGTCTTAACCGTGCAGGTATACCGGTCCTGGAACAGAACGATGCGTTGGAGCGCAGTTAATCTACGGCGCCAGCACGCCGGCGTTCACGTGATCGCTCTGAACGCACAAACCGGCGCTGTGATGCGCACTGCCAACTACACAACCTGGGAACCCGCGAGTGCTGCCGAACTTGTCACGGAAATAAAATCTATCAAAGATGGACGCATTCTTGTACTCGTTGGTGCCGTGAGTATTCACGCAAAATTGCGAGTCTCCTGGCATATGTACTTAATCATAAACGTTTACCTAGCTGAAAATTTCTAACTATGGAAAAATTATTCGCGTGCAAGTTATTTAAAATTTTTGTACGTGCATTCTCGTACATGTACGAGCTTTGAGTATTTTGGCCAAATTATTGCATACTTAATCAAAAGCAGATACCTGCATAAAAAGTTCGAATTATAGAAGATTCTTCGAGTGTCAATTTATTACAATCTTTCTGTGTGCAATGATTTCGAGCTTAATTATCAGTTGTTGTCAGTGGTCTGATGTTGTGTGCAGCCAGATTTCGTGAAGGAGCTTTCAGAAGCGGCGACATCGCTGATCTTACAACTCGGCTCGCAGTTCGTAGGATCGCTCGTACTCTACGAGCCTTTTATCCTCGTAGTGAAGACACGAGCATCAGCATCACGTATCCCTCCATCAGTGATACTCGAGGCAGTATGTACCAAGTATGACCAACCGAGCACTGCACAGATCGCTCAGGGTTACGAGTGGGATGGTCCGCCTCTTGTTGTGGACACGGTCATCACCCTCAGTGTAGAGGGTAAGATTTATAGCTTACGCCTGTTAAATTTGACTTGGTACACTGTTAGAACAAACGGTGAAAAAACGGTCCCACCGGCATCCTAGTGGCCTGTCGCCCCGTGAAAATAAACTGTTTCGCCGTTTTTATCAGATGTTTTACGGATTTCTGGTGTTAAATTAGAATAAAAACGGTGAAGCGGTGTTTCTTTTCACGTGTCTACCGGCCACTGAAACGCCGGTAATACCGTTAACGGTCATTTTTATAACAGTGTAATAACGGTGTTCTTAGCGTAAGCTTGTTAGCAGGAAAATTTGTATGAGTAATTATCGTGAAAATGAGTAGTTATCTAGAGAAAAAATAAAAGGGAATAATTGTTCTTGATAACAGTATATGGTTTTCTTACGTGTACCTAACAGGTTTGGACACTGTCATTGGCCTCAGAGCAGAGGATAAGATAGTAACGGTATTTAAAGCGAACGTTTGTTACCGTGAAAATTTGCATGAGGAATTAGCGTGAAATGAGTTAATAGCACGATAATAAAAGATCATCATCGCTCTTGATATAAGTTCAAAGCATTATAATGTGCACTTGTGCAGAGTGACCACATATATAGGACTAGTTTCAATTTTAAAGTGTTTCGCAATGAATTATTTGCTAGAAGGACAACAAGATAATTTAAAGAACCAGACGTGAAAAAAGGAATATTTTTGTATTGTATCATTATCAAACTTTGACCTCAGCATCAGAATCTGCAGTAGGTACTCACTAATATTCTGTTTTTCATAAGAATTTTTACTGGTGAATGAAACCTTCCGTTCTCCAGTACTGACGATGTATGCAATCAAATTTGCGTGTTGAAAACGATAAGGTGCACGAGTACATCAATTTTCACAATGAGGATTAGAGAGAGTAGCCACCTGATGTGTACTGTGACACATTTCAGTGGAACTCATCAATCAATCAAACTTCCAGACGAATGACGTTCAAATAACGTTGATTACAAGTGGATTTCGTTCGGCTAACAACCTTTAAAATAATATAATTTAAACATTTGAAGACTGTTGGGAACGTTTCTGGCATACAATGTAGAGGAGACTGGATTAACATAGTTTTTTATTGAGTCAGAAAGATGTGGTGCAGGCAGCGCTCTGACAGGCGACCACGCAGAATTCTGCGAGAAATATGAAGGTTTTGGGGACTTTTGTGCCTGTAATGCCACCATTGAAGCGCTCGTTCCGCGTGCCCTGGTGAGCTTCCTAGTTATTACATTTAAACTATTCAAATTTTGAATGTTATTAAATTTTCAATTGTGATTATTTTTAATCAATTATTTAATTTTTATTACTAAGAGTGTATAGCTAATCTTTGTCTATCTCATGTTTAAAGATACTGCCGAAAGTATTTTATTCAAACTCCCAATCTTTTCACCTCTTCATGACAAATTTCTTAGATGAACTCAGTAAGGAACTAACGAGTTGAGGTTAACAGTATTTACATCCAATAAAAATATCAGTACCACAATGAATCAGGGTTAACACAATGAATAATAATTGAATAAGCCCGTTTCAGCCTCTGAACAGCTCGCTGCCGGTGATAGCAGTTGCTCTGGTAGGGGCGTTGAATCCAGGCTAACTCAATAAATAATGATTTTAAAGAACGTTTTCAGCCGCTGAACAGCTTGCTGTATCAATACCACAATGAATCAGCACTAACGCAATGAATAATAATTAAAAAAACGTTTTCAGCCGCTGAACAGCTTGCTGTATCAATACCACAATGAATTAGCACTAACGCAATGAATAATAGTAAAAAAATATAACTCAGTACTCACTGCAGTGAGTGACAGAGAACGCATTTTCTCGACGAAAACTTGAGGTCACGGACGGACAGACTGACGGACAGACAGACAGACGGACATGGCGAGCACAATAGTGCATTTTTTCCGTAAATGAGAAAATGCGCTAAAAACGTTTTCAGCCTCTGAACAGCTCGCTGCCGGTGATAGCAGTAGCGCTGGTCGGGGCGTTGCGGTTGCCTCAAGTGCTGCAGCAGATCAGGGTGGTACGCAGGCACCCTGCTGGCCAGCAGGTCCCGATGGTGATGTGTCTGGACGGCCCGAGAGACGCGGCCCAGCATCTGGCGCGGCTACTGAACATCAGTGTGACGGTGGCTGATCAAAACACTGTCAAAAGAGGTCATAATTATAAAGTAAAAGGAGGTTGTGAATCATCGTTGGAATTATTTTTAAATATTTCGAGTCAATAATCACAGTACAATGAGTTTCATTATAACGATAATTCACTTTAAACATACTGTTTCGACATCACAATGACCCGTGGCCTCTGAATATTCTGAGCCTGTAAAACACTATCTTCTGTTGGGACGTTAGAAGGAGTGTTTGTTTTCCATTATTAGTACAGATTATTCCCATTAAGTTGCATAAAACGGTGCACCTATTTGCCTGCCTTATTGAGCACATCATGCACAGAACGGTCATGCTCTCACTAGGTATATAATGCAGAGTAAGGTTTTTCATAGTAGTACAAATTTCCTATTTTGCATATTATAAACAATCAGGTCTTGACACTATGTATGTGATTCAGAATATTGTAAAAGTTTCTCCGCAAAGTATATCGTTCTACCTGTAGGTACTCTGTCTCGTATCAACGTCATGATCCAGTTCTCGGTGACGCAAGTCTTCCGCTTGTTCCAGCACGCTGAGTTCGCCGTCATCCTTGAAGATGATGTCCAGTTGTCGCCAGATATAATGTCGTTAGTAACTTTCTTTGGAAACTATTACACTGGTTTTATTTGGAAGATTGGTTATTACTTGAATAATTCTTGATTTTGTGGAATTTTTTAGTAATTTTATGGTGAAAAATATAGCATCTTTAAAATGGTTAAACTATTTGATTTGGTTAAAGTATTCCACTGGTTGAACTGTTTGGTTTGGTTAAACTATTCCACTGGTTTAACCATTTTATTTGAAAACCATTCCACTGGTTATCATTAAATTTATGTGCTGTTTTCTATCTTCTTAGTGACGAAGGGAAATTTTTCCTCGGTTTAGATAATGATATTGTTTTCATAAAGCAAGCAGTTTAAAAATCAATTAATTAGTATTGCATTATCAGCTAAATTGAGCGTTAGTTTGTTAACAAAACGCTGAGAACTGAAGGAAAATAAGCTTTGAATATCAACAAAACAAACAAATCTCTATTACACTGAATGAGCTCGTGTTCCGGAAAAAATTATTTACCAAAATTAGTTAAACTGACAATTTGTTTACTTTAAATGAAATCGTGCTCTACGACTTCATATGGCAAATTGTAAGTTTTGTTAAGGGATCAATTTATCACAGATACTTCTATCAGTGTTATCCAATATATCGATGTATCACAGATACTTCCATCAATGTTAACCAATATATCAATGTATCACAGATACTTCCATCAATGTTAACCAATATATCAATGTATCATAGATACTTCCATCAATGTTAGCCAATATAACAATGTATCACAGATACTTCCATCAATGTTTTCCAATATAACAATGTATCACAGATACTTCCATCATTAATGTTCGCCAATATATCACAAAAGCTCCATCAATGTTAACCAATATATCAATTTCTCAAAGATACTTCCAGCAGACAGCCCCGCTGTTAAGTGACCGCGATGAGCTATTGCTCTGCGTGAACGCCTACAACACTCACTCGTACCCGGAGACAGCGCACAACCTCAGCCGCCTTGTCCGGCACGGCGGAACCTTCGCCTACGGCTGGATGATCACGCGGGTCGTTGGCAAGGAGCTTGAAGAAATCGACTTCTGGCCAGCCGAGTATTTTGTGAGTTGTAAAGTAAATTTTCCTTGCAAGTAGTTTGAAAAATGTTTTTTTTTTATGAGGAATAGCAGGGGATGAGTTTTCTATGAGAGAAATGGTTACACTGTATGCATCTCCTGCATGAGATTACACTGCGATATATTTTGTGAAATGTTACGATAAAACAAAAAACTAAGAAACGACTTCAATCTTGAATGTTTTTTTTCCAATTCAAATTCAACTCTTATCCTTTTTAAATATCAACAAAATTCCAGTCTGTCAGGACAACGATTAATTATGAGCAATGAGCGCCGAGTTCACGGAAGATACACCGGCGAGATTTCAACTTTTATCGGCGTTATTTCGCCCAAAAACTGCTAGTAAAAACTCGTCACGCTTATTTCCTGTCTCACGCATGCACCACACAAGCAAGACACGCGGACTATACGGTACATAATACACATAATACATTAGTTGCCGTAATTCTTAATAAAAGATCACTCTGGTTCATATAGCTAATACTGATAATACTGATAAAATGGTTTTAACATCCATGGGAAACAGTCCCAGTTTACAAAGCTGGTCAAAAGGACCATAAAGTCGTGCAGACCTGGTATAAATGACATTATAAGTTTTCGTCTTTAGCATATTTGGAAGTGGCTGGAATGTTGCCATGATCTTAGTATCAGTGTCATATATACCATGCAGAAGAAAATATCAGTTCTTGAACTGCATCAAATACAACTAAAGCAAATGGCAAGAGCTTTGAACCCGACAACATAGACATCATTTTTCTAAATCCGAGACAGCAGTTGACAGAGCATCGCAATCCCTCCTCAACCGAGAGATAGTAGTGAGGTAACCGCACATGCCACACAGTAGAATAAATTGTATAATATATTGTGTACGTTATTGTCAAATATATATTGTGCACGTTATCGTCAAATATATATTGTGCGCGTTATCGTTAAATATGTAATGTGTACGTTATTGTCAAATAGGTTTTTTGTCCGTTATTGTCAAATATATATTGTGTACGTTATTTTCAAAAGCAGCGTACTATATAGACAGCAGTAGACCACAATAATGATAGCGTTGTTTAAAGTAAAGACAGCAGCAATGTACAGTACTGATAGCTTATATCTACACTGTACGGCATGGGCAGTAGAAGCTAGTGCACATTGCCATCAAACAGCGTACGGTATATTAATAACGGTAACAATGCGCAGTGTTTTCAGCTGTTGTGTACAGCACAGACAGCAGCAGTATACAAAAATTACACCAGTTGCGAAAAGTATTCAAGCTTCGTTGCACAATGAAAAGTTAAAAAGCTGGATACAAATGTTGGAACGCCGCATGAATATTTTAGTCCTCGTTTTATGTTCAATTCTTATTCTCTTAAGAAAATTTCATCACTGAATTTACGTCCTACAGCTCTCCGCAGACGATCGACAGTTGCACGTTACATGACTTTACAGCCGCACATCGATCTTATATTTAATACTGACGTAAATTTAACGTTTTTATGACATGGCGAATCGTCCTCGTCGGACTCATAGTCGGTGGCGAAACGAACAGAATTTTTCATTAGGAACACCTTTTCACGTATAGAAGTTTTATATATATGAACTTGTATATGTACGACTTCCATTCTTTTACTCAAAACTTGATTTTAAGTACATTGCATGAGATTGCTTTTATCATTGCATCATAAAAAATTTTCGTCAAAATCAATGCTCAGTTAATTTAAATTTCCAGGGACATTTTTCCTTGAAATTCATTGATACATACTTCATCAAATGACTGACGAATAGTTATTACCGAAAATTGCGACAATAGCTTTTCTCTTCGCAAAATAAGTTCACTGCAACAAGACAAGTGCATATGATTAAGACAACAGAAATTCATTCATAACCTCCATGGGCAGATGACAACACAAATTCATCCATAACCTCCATGGGCAGATGACAACACAAATTCATCCATAACCTCCATGGGCAGATGACAACACAAATTCATCAATAACCTCCATGGGCAGATGACAACACAAATTCATCCATAACCTCCATGGGCAGATCAGTGACTGGGATTTCTTCTACCGCGGTAATGTCATGGGCCACCGCCACATCCTGGCGCCCGAAGTGCCCAGGTCGCGACACCAAGGGGCAGGAGGAGTGCACATCTCGGGTGAGCTAAACAAGTACCGTGATACTTAAACTTATAAAATTCAAACTTCAATGACACATTAAATTCAATAGATTTCATAGAAATAAACTACCTAGAAATTATTATACCAAGTAATAAGTCGTATATTTGAAATGTTTGAACTTATTCTACAAGTTTTTTGACATATATTCCATTTTTTTCAATTCACACTGCGTCTTCCATTTTACGTAAATCCTAGCAGTTTTGCCTTGCAGCAAATTGAAAAATAGAATGCATCCGAAATATGACAATAACCTTTCAAAACCGCCTCACAAACATCACGTTTACTCACGTCAAAACAAGCCTAAGCATGTCTTAACAAGTTTAAACATATCTTAACAAGTCTAAATAACAAGTTTAAACATGTCTTAACAAGTCTAAACAAAAAATCTAAACATGTCTTAACAAATCTAAACATGAGCTAACAAATCTAAACATGTCAACAAATCTAAACGTGTCTTAACAAATCTAAACATGTCTTAACAAATCTAAACGTGTCTTAACAAATCCAAACATGTCCTAACAAATCTAAACTTGTCTTAACAAATCTAAACGTATCTTAACAAATCTAACCATGTCTTAACAAATCTAAACATGTCTTAGCAAATCTAAACATCTATTAACAAATCTAAACATATCTCAACAAATCTAAAAATGTCTTAATACACGTAAGCATATCTTAACAATTCTAAAAATGTTTTAATACATGTAAACATTTCTTAACAAATCTAAACATTTCTTAACAAATCTAAACATGTCGTAACAAATCTAAACATGTCTTAACAAATCTAAGCATGTCTTAACAAATTTAAACGTGTCGCAACGAATCTAAACATGTCTTAACAAATCTAAGCATGTCTTAACAAATTTAAACATGTCGCAACGAATCTAAACATGTCGTAACAAATCTAAACATGTCATAACAAATCTAAACAAGTCTAAAGATGTTATAAAAAAATCTAAACATATCTGATCACGTCTTATAACGTCCCACATCAGGCATTGTGCAGGAGCAATACTACAACAGAAGATCATTCAACGCAGACGTCTCGTACGTGAAGCTCGACGTAGCAAGGTCTGTCACGTATGAAAAAGCCTTAAATGTAGCCAAAAAGTAATTAAAATAGATATTCATTAGACAAGCGTCTAGTATTATAACGCGTAATATTTTGCCTTTTATATGCTATGAGTTAGAGAATACAATTAAAACTACGAAAGCCGTCCAGCCCTCCCGATTGCCCTATTAATTGGTCCATAATACACTAATAAGATTTAATAATAATCCAAGATAAATCTTCTCCATAATATAGATTTCGTAATGAAATTATTTAGAATTAAAAAATCAGAGCTTTGCACCAAGACATGCATTTATCAATTTTATAAATAAATTAATGACGAAGCTTCAAAAAGATTTAGAGAAGTTTCAAAATATTTTTCCATCAAAATAAATTAAATTAAATCATAAAATAAATTTTATGGTACATTTTAGGCCTAATCATAGGGCAAATGAACGATATATGCGTTAGGTTTTGCATAAACTAAATCGCACAACGTATAATAACTATTAAGAATCCCTTAATTTTGGGCATTCTCAACAAGCATTGAATGTAATATCAAAATTTATCTGAAAACTCGGAATTATCCCCATGAGAATATAAAGAAAATACGTTTAGAAATTTTTCAGTGCAACGAAGTTAATTAAAATAGCAATGAGATAGCTTCGACATGTTCGAGTCAACACTATTTATTCACAACCTATTCGCAACTAAATTCACATTACTTTGAATGTCATTTCCAATTAGTTGGAAGAGATTTTACGCTAATCACCTTCAATTAATTATTATAATTGAAATCTAAAAACCGGATGATAATAATAATAACCATGCCCTCCATATTAATAATTCAAGATAATTGAGATTATTACAATGGGTGTCAAAATTTTTGCCGCAGCTCACGATATTATTTCAGCATTCAAATTATTGTACTCACCATTTTAATCGCCAAGTGACCAATATCATTTCTCTAATTTTTCTCGATATCTTAGCATCCTGAAATCATTCATGAATAACATTTATCAATAATTTGCATAATCATAAAGAGCGTTACAATATAATTATATTACAAGTAAATTTACTACTTAACTCTTGTCATTAAATATTATAAAAACTATAAGTATGTTCTTTATACTTTAACATCATTTTAACATTTATTAATAAGATTCAGTAATGTTTTGCCTACCAATAATGTATGTTATAATATACGCGTGACGTTATAATATACGCGTGACGTTATAATATACGCGTGACGTTATAATATACGCTTGACGTTATAATATACGCTTTTAACCAGCGCATCGCGGCGCCGCTACACGCTCCACCACCTGCGCGAGGTGCGGCGTGCGCTGCAGCTGCAGCTACACCAGCAGCATCCCTGCACTCCTGGGCTGCTGGACCAGTTCCCGGTGAGTCACGTGAAGGATACGTAAGTCAAGCGAAGGATACGTAAGTCACGTGAAGGATACGTGAGTCACGTGAAGGATACGTACGTCACGTGAAGGATACGTACGTCACGTGAAGGATACGTACGTCGCGTGAAGGATCACTGAGGAAGGATCGCGTGAAGGATCGTCGCGTGAAGGATCACAGGAAAATCACTGAGAATGAGCTGATTAGCATATTGTTAAATTACTCATTGACCTCTGGCCAAAAATCAGGGTGACGTCTGGATACAATTTAAATACATTTCCCTAGTTAGGTTATTTCCTATAAGTAAACTGCTCAGCAATAATCTACGGAATTTATGTTGCCTGAACCAAATTATTTAATAGAAATGCATTTTATTATTAAACTAAAAATATAGATATGTACATTTGCAAAGTTTCGGCAAAACCGCTGTAGTGAAGCAATTAAAGATATAAAGATAGGCTGCTTGTTTCTCAGGACAGGAAACAGTTACCTCATTTATTTCTACAACAATTATCTTTCCCCATATATGTTAAACGTACAAATTTTATAACAAATTAGTTGAGCGATTTGCAGAAAGTGTATCGTTTCAACTTATAAATTATTTGCCAGCAATCTTGATTACACAGGCTAAAAATGTAAACAAAAAATAATCGTTTTTTCGAGACGAATGTATTTTTACCCGCAATATTTTTCGTGATCATGTTCAGGCGAACGCTTCGCTTGTGGCGTTTTTGGACATTCCTTCGGAAGATGATCCTTACAGAGCCTTCGAAGTGACTATGAAGGTGAGAAGCTTTGCTTTCAGGTATTTAGGGTCCTTCATGATGGGTATTTAGGGTCCTACATGATAGGTTATTAGGGTCCTGCATGATGGGAACTAGAGTCCTTTCTGATAGGTTTTTAGGGTCCTTTATGATTGGTATTTAGGGTCCTTCATGATGGTATTTAGGGTCCTTTATGATGGGATTATTGGTTCTTCATGAGAGGTAATTAGGGTCCTTCATGATGGTATTTAGGGTCCTTCATGATGGTATTTAGGGTCCTTTATGATGGGTATTTAGGGTCCTTCATGATTGGTATTTATAGGGTCCTTCATGATGGTATTTAGGGTCCTTCATGATGGGTATTTAGGGCCTCTCTTAAATATATTCTTGTTCTCAGGACGTTGGTACAGCGGGCAATGAAATGGAGATTCATAGCTCCGAAGAGTGGCTATGAATAAGGCCACTCTTTATATAGAATAAATATAAGAATTCGTATACCTCGCTCAACCTTCGAAGAGCCATACCGAAAAAATAAATTCAATTAATAAGATATTTACCCATCATAAATCGTTTTTTCACAAACGATGTTTATTTGCAATAACTTACATTTTACGCGTAGGTTTTAATATTAATATAATATTTACTAATATAATATAATGATAAATAAATAATAAAAATAAATAATAATAATAAAATAAATAATAAATAGTAAATAAATTTATATAATTTCATAATATTTAATATTAAATAATAAGAATAATAATATTTAATAATATAGTATAAAAAAAAAAGACTTACACTTTTCTATTGCACTTCAGTGTCTCGGCGGCAACGATCACGGAAATCAGGAGAACCTGGCGATGATGTACCTCATCCACCCGGGGGGCCGCCCCCTCTACCTGGTGGGCTGCCCCAACTCCCCCTTCTGGTCAGTACCCCCTCTACCTGGTGGGCTGCCCCAACTCCCCCTTCTGGTCAGTACCCCCCCTGCCTGGTGGGCTGCCCCAACTCCCCCTTCTGGTCAGTACCCCCCCTGCCTGGTGGGCTGCCCCAACTCCCCCTTCTGGTCGGATATCAAAATTAAACTCTTTATCAACGATTTAATAGGAATTTTCATGGTAATTCATACGTAGTGACGTGATAATCAGAGTAGCAATTGAAATCGTATTAAAATAACCAGTGAAACATTATTTACGTTTCGATTACTAAAGCTTTTGCACCTGACGGTGAATCTGCTGTCATGCAATCGCCGTTAAAATAGTTTATTGTAAATAAGCAGGGAAAACAAATGCAAGTGTATTACTAATTAAAAACCTCAAAAATGCAGTAGTGCGATTTCACATGAAATGAAAATCAATGCATCTTGGGAACGATCCAAAGATTTCTTTCGCATGTCCTTGTATTCCACGCTGCTTTTAACCTTGCTACACATTCAATAACTTAACTACGGCACTTTTACCCTAAATTTCGTTAAAAAAACAATCTTTGTGCGTACCAAATTCGTGATGATTAATTCGTTCCTGGTCATAATTTACATCATTTTTTTTAAACACCAACTAACCAAGAACAGAAAAAGCTAATAATACACCAAATAAATACACTAATATTAATATTATTTACACTACATAAATAATAAGGTAATACCCTATTATTATCATTATTTTTTTATTATTATAATACTAATAAATAAAAATGATAATATACCAAGTAAATACACTAATCGCAACACATCAGGAAAAAATTTTCTTTCCTTCTAAATTCTCACTTTTCCCCCAAAATTTACAGTGTACACAACGAGAACGTGACGAGCGTGTTCAGACCGACAGTCGCCGAGATCCTAGAAGCTGAGAAGTCCTACTACGCAAGGAAGCCTCTGGTGTCCAAAATATCCTACAGGGAGCACACAGACGACCCATATAAGGAATTCATACTAGACAATGGCTATGAACAAAATTATAATGTATACTTCAAACATCCGATGACAATACCTGAAGATGTAACAGAACCCACATGAATCCGTGAACATTGTTAATTGACTTGATTTAGTTAAATTTAAGTAAATGAGATCATATGAATCACTCTCAGAACATTTTTAAATAATTTAATAAATTATAAAGTGGCGTTCATGGAAAGAGCTCATGGTTTATGTAATATGTATTATTCTAGAAAATGAATTTCATCATAATGAAGAATTTCTAAAATGCAGAACGTAATTTTTATTTACTAAATTTAAATAATTTTATTCATACATCGAGCTGAAAGCAACAACTAGGGAAAAATTCATGTTTCGTTTAGAAATTAATCATAATTATTTACAACATGGAGTTGGAAACTATACACAAATTTAAATAAGCATTCGTGTACTAATTTCACAAATAGGAATGTCTTTTCAATACGAATCGTAATCGTGTACCACCTACTGATTAAAAACTCTCTCCTCCAATTTTCCACTATTTTTTTCCAAAAATTAATCTAATTATGCTAGACTTCGGTATCAAAACACTGAACAAGTTAAATCGTGTGATGAAAGTATTATCTACGAATTTATTTACAAATATATTACCGATAAATAGTTTTCAAGTGATACAAACAATAAATTGGAATTATCAGAAAACAACGGCCACTCAAACCAGACTGTGTTATAGAGGAGCAGGCAGGACTCATCCGATGAAAAATATCGGTTAATGAGAGAAATATTTTAAATCGGAAAGCGATTGCCATGGGATTCGAAAATCAGTTTGGGATGCGACAAATTTGCCGATGAATTTCGAGGGATTTTAAATTTTGAGGAATTGGCTTACGGTGTTTTACTCACCGTCTGGGATGAGTCAGAAGCCCTAGAGACGAACTCACGTACCTGAAATGAATGAAAAAATTTATTAAAACTATTCATTAAATTTAAAAATTTACTTCAAATAGAGTCAACAAGGAAATAAAATTGATATAGCTTGCATAGAACATAAAGTAAATAACTATTTCAACGTTTAAGTAATTTCGTTTGTAAAACAATGTTTTCAATGATTTTATGGTAAAATACATCATGTGTACTCATCCAATTTTATTGGGACTTTAACATATCTATGCGCTTCTTCTGCATGGAAATTATGGCATAAAAATTTCTTTAATTTTCTTAGAATGCACGTAATATTGCCTAATTAATTTGTTCAAATTTACGCGTATGTACACATAACAATATTCCACAAACCGTAATCTATATATAGCAAAAACCTGATTTTTTTGTCCCAAATTGATTTCAAACTCGAGGTAATGGAGACCCATGGCGAAAACATATCAAAATTCGATAGAAAATCCATTATTGGTTTTCCCTAAAATATACGTTCTCCAAAAAATATACCTAGCATCTCAGAGTCCGTTTCAGAGCAAGCGGGGGGAGTCATGTTCGTGATTGAGAATACATTCATAAATTTTCCTTTGTAGTTTTCAGAATAAAAAATAAATAAAATGCAATGCATTTATTTTCATTCGTATGCTGGCTACAAAAAAAAAGATTCATCGACGTTGCAGATAACCAACGAGCTGTGCGTAAAGACCGTAAGAATTTTAACCTAAGTGCGTCGTTGACAGTACGAATCATCGATTGACAAGATATATTTTACGTTTCAAGAAAAAAATTCCGAACGGAAACGAAACTGATGAATGAAGTTGTTAGACAACAATATTAAAGTGAGACTTAGAAAACAAAGTGAGACTTTAGAGGACAACTAGTGTACCATGTTGTTCGTGATCAAGCAAGCTTCGTCATCATTCATAGTAAAGTAAATAGCATTCATCATTCATAGCATTCATACAATAAGAAAAGTGAATGGATCATATTTTAATGTACAAATACTCAAACGTTGGTCGATAAAATAGCAGTTTTTTTTTGTTTAAATATAAACAAATCGAATAAGACAAATAGTACAAAACTTATCTTGTTACATCTTAAAAGAATAAGAGTTCATTACGTCATAATACATACACAATTCTAGAGCTTAGCTTTTGCTACGACATGGCAACACAGTACAACGGACTGGAAAGCGAACTGGAAATTTGCAACGGGCAGGAAGCATTTCAGCCTTGATAAAATTAAAAAGGAGTCCCAACTAAATGTGACAGTGTAAATTTATGTGAAAAAAATAATTTTTAGAATTCTTATAAATTCTATGAACATCGATTTTCAAATTAATGTGTTAATAAGGCGTTAAATGCTCACATTTAAATGGCTCGAGACAGAGTTATTCATAGGCGCCAACGCCATTTCAATACAAAGTTCAAAAATGCCATATATTCCTAAACATAAAAGACCTAGGGAATTGCTCTACGAAAGTCGTCGCCATTCCATTGAATGGGCCAGGAAATCTTCCAAGATCGTAAAATTGAAAAAAAAACCATCGACGTACACCCGGTGGCAGCCTTGGACATACAGGCGAGTACCGCAGCGTATTGACGAAACCGAGGCAAGGGACGAGGTCGTATTTTCTGCTCTACCTGAGCTGGATAAATGACAGTGAAAGCGACTTCTCGAGCTTTAAATTGACTCGTGGTTTACACGCAATAGACCAAGATTTTTTGAAGCGATGCGAATAAAGTAATCACTACTAACCTTATTTTATTACCCTCCGAATGGAAGTTTGGTTTAATTACCTCTGTAAAAGTTGACTTGTGTATTAGAGTTTTTTGCCCCTGGGTTTAAAATCGTGCATTTATCAGCCACTTTGGATTTTAAACGCATTTCATCAATGAAAAAATCAAAATTCAATAGCACTGAAGATACCCACTGGGATACATAGCACATAGATTCGAAGCTTTAGTATAAATCTAGCAAAAATTAACGCCTAAATATGATTGATAAATCAACAGAGTTGACGAGTTTCAGTGTTTTTAATTATATTTCTATATATAAATATATTTTTCCATTTGGGAGATAATTTTAACATGATTGGAAATTATCCGACAGATAATCCTTTATCCTGAACTTGACGAAGGTGAAGTCTAAAATTATGAGCTGAATATGGGAGCTATTCTCAAGCAGTGAGCAAGCCTAGATATTTTTTTAAAACGCAGTGATTATTTATTTATAGAAAACAGTGAATAACCCTGCATAAGAACGGCTTGGAGAGCTCAATTGAAGGGCTCTGGAATTCAATTTAAATCTCGGACGTAGGTTTAAAAGTGGGATTAAACATAATAATCTCACAGGAAAAATTAATAAGGATAATGAAAATGCAGCGCATATTCAATAGAATAAAGTTTTCTTGGACGTTGATTCGACGTCCGATATGTAGAACTTAGAAGGGATAAAATTAATAACAGTGAATTTGAACATCAAAATTTCATATGGAAATTATTGACGATTTTCAACTGATGATCGATTCCAGATTTCCGGGTGATGAACACTAAGAGCATTCCAAGAGATATCACTTTTCCAACATCCGTTCCATTTCTATTTTAATTAAAATTAAAGACGTAAATAGAAAACTCTTTCCAGCATCTGTTTCCTTTCTATTTTAATTAAAAAGACAAAAATAGAACACTCTTCTCAACATCTGTTTCATTTCGATTTTAATTGAAAAGACGAAAATAGAAAACTCTTTTCAACATCTGTTTCATTTCAATTTTAATTAAAAAGACAAAAATAGAAAATTCTTTTCAACATCTGTTTCATTTCTATTTTAATTAAAAAGACATAAATAGAAAACTCTTTTCAACATCTGTTTCATTTCAATTTTAATTAAAAAGACAAAAATAGAAAACTCTTTTCAACATCTATTTCATTTCTATTTTAATTAAAAATACAAAAATAGAAAACTCTTTTTAACATGTTTCATTTCTATTTTAATTAAAAAGACAAAAAAAGAAAACTCTTTCAAACATCTGTTTCATTTCTATTTTAATTAAAAAGACAAAAATAGAAAACTCTTTCAAACATCTATTTCATTTCTATTTTAATTGAGAAGAGAAAAATAGAAAATTTTTCAACATCTTTTTCAGTTTTTTAATATCCAAAACATAAATAAGAATATCATCCAAGCATATATTACACTTTCTTCTTAACTATCGAAAGCAGATATACAATAACATCGAACACCTGTCCGAGGTATGGTCCAGAGGAGCAGCCGTTTGCTTAATAACCAACAGAGGCATAAAGCAAATTGCCAGAATTAAAACCTCTGAAAAATTTGAAGGGCAGCGGATGAATTTTATCAAAAAATGCTTTCCTGGGAATGGGAATGATTTTTTTTAAATTAAAGAGGCCTACGCGTCAGATGGCGGAGAGGAGAAATTCTAGGGAATTCTAATTCGTAAATGAAAGTTTACAATAAATTTTAATGACCAATTTTATAGAAAATTACCTCGCCTCCCACTCAGTTTCTCTGATAATTTTCCCCGTGATTAATTCTGTTCAACTTTTGAGCAGAGTTATCAATAGTTATTGGCGTCATAAATATAGCTCTACAGAATCGCAAATTTATTAATATTATTCATAATATTTTTATGTAATCATTATTAAATTCATAACATTAGTTCATAATATCGTGCAACCAAAAGGCTGGCGTCAGAGTTTTTGGCTTTGAGAAAAAAATATAATGTTAGGGGAAAATACTGCGATGGCTTTGAATAAAATGCTGGTTTGTTATTTGTTAGTCTATTAATAACACAACAATAACACTGGTAAAGAATTACTCATAAATGTGACTCAAAACTAATCCGTCAATGGGACGCTTTAGCGGAATATTAATTAATGAAACTATACTACATCAATAATTTAAATATTAATTAAGCTATGCAACATTATTATTTATTTTCATGCTTCTGTCCGCAGGCCCTGCCCTACGCTGAAGATCCTAAACAATATACGGAATATTTAAGGAGCAGGAATAATATTTACAAACTGAGAGAATAGGGAATGAAGGACCGAATCGTGTCAGTTCATCAATCTACTTCAGTTCATGGACCGAGTTCACATTTATGATAGAACATTTTTACATATAGATAAACGCAGTAAAAATAAACAATTACAGAAGTATGGCAAATTAAATTCACTTACAATCACTAAATGATAGTCAAATATGAAACCCCCACCCTCGATTAGCACGCAGATACTGCCGAGAAAAATCTTTATATTGTTTATCTTGAATGACGTTTGCATCCAATTGTTCAACTAGCGTTCTAAGCGCAGCCAATAGCTGACCAGCTACAATAATTGTTATTATTGCATACATGAACACTGTTCGCACCTATGTGAAATTATGTGTTGATTTTCGGCAGTTTACATTATGATGGCCTTTAAGACTTTCAGCAAACCACGAAAATTTTCTATAATGCGCACATTATCCTTACCCTGCTTTTGAGCATAACTTTTTCTTGAAGGAATCACCAGGCTGCAATACGATGACTTACTAACACAGGCTCCAGTACGTATTATATGTGCTTGTTGCTCAAATACTCGTACTAACTAGCATACATGAAATAAATTAAGCGATAAATTCAGGCTTATGAATATTAATGTATAGAAGCCTCTGAATAATCCAAGCTCAGTCGCAATAGCGTGGCTTAGGCTGGTCTTAAACGCGCCTTTGTTTGGCGAGGGTCTGAAGCGCGGCTATTGAGACTAGTGAGCTACATACACCTAATGGTCATCAGCATACCTACACTGACAGCATACCTACACTGACGGCATACCTACACTGACGGCATACCTACACTGACGGCATACCTACACTGACAGTATACATACACTGACGGCATACCTACGCTGACGGCATACCTACGCTGACAGCATACCTACATTGACAGCATACAGTGGTGCTCTTCCGCTGAATCAGTCAGCTTAGCGGGTCAGTGCCGCTGAGCCAGCAGTCCCAACATCTCAATATTGAAGCTTCCTGAGAACTCAGGAGCGGTTCAGCCATGCTCGAGTCTCCTTCAATATTCAGGATTTGTACAGGTAATGGGGCTTCAACCTTAGGCTTTTTCAGTGGTTTTCTTTGATGCGGCCGAGTCTGCAATTATACCGGCCTGGGAATCGTGAATATCGCATTTCTTCATAAAAAACTTTTCGTTGAAAGAATTTGCTACATGGAAACTTTAATCTATTGTGGCATATCCATTAATACTTGCAGAACCATATAGTGTTCCGAACACAAGCATGATGGTATTTCATGAAGAAGAATACAAGGTAGCCAAAAGTACAAGGTCGCACCGCATAAATTTCGTACTTAATATCCAGTAAAATATGCGATGTTTCCGAAATCCTCTGAATTGAAATTAATCCTCTGAAGTACGATCCGTAGTCCCATTGCCATGTTAACGAGGCCTCTCTAACGCCGTAGTCTTCTTTTCGTAGCACCAATTCTATATTATATACCCTCTACTGAAAGTGTACGAGTTTTATAACCTTCCAATAGAAGAAAATGGTTTCAAGTTCTTAAAAAAGCTCCTTGTAATGTGAACAGAAATGACTAGCTACCAACCAGCAAACACTAAAATAAATAAACCCACTAAAAATATAACCACTAATATAAACAACCATCAACCACTACCAGGTAGTGGTTGATGCAACCATTACAACAGCCAAAGCAATCACAATCGCAATTTAATCCCATAAGCCGTCAGATCGAGAATCAATTTCCAGGGATACTTCTTTCAATAAATGCAAAGTAGAACTTCATAGTAGCTTTCTTATGTTCAGGACAGTCCAGGAATCTATCCGTCAGCTAAATCCTCATCAGAGGACACAAAAAATGGCCACAGTTGGCGAACTATTACCATAAATCAATAATGAAACGATTCCCTCAAGAGAGAAAGATAAGAAATGTGTTCGAGACGCAACGCAAAGCGAGGGTCGCTCGAGGGTCGTAAGTCTCAGGTCTCATGCACTCGTAAAGCTGCCTCGTGTCCCTCCGAGGCTCGTAGGATAAGCCCTATATTAGAGAGTTGATATTCACTCGCTCAGCGCAAATGAGGTTTCGCTAGAATAATAAATTTAGGTGCATTTCAACCCATTCTCATTTTATAGCTTATCAAGATTTAACAGCAAACAGTTAGTGCCAAAACATACAATCAAGTGAGGCGTAGTGACGGCAAACGAAAAATGACTATGCTTCTGTTTGATACGACGGCGTAAAATTCTTACCATTTCATTGCTTATTACTACATCGTCACTAACAGCAAATATGCCATAAAGCAATAATCCCGACGGCATCTAGAATTTTTAAGTTGTTTCATGCTGGAGAAGATTGTAGTACAATGACTTGGCAGGATTGAAATTAAGGGAGTAAATTTTTGCCCGTTACGGCTCCCGAAGCAGGCGCGTGGCATACCGAAAGTTTGAGTTCCCCGGAAGACTTCAGTTACTGTAGAGCTTACACTAGCGTTTTATGCACAAATTATTGCGCATAGCAATCTTCGTTACGCCAAGCCATGTCATGTTAGCCAGACTAGTCATGTCGGCAGGTTTAGTCAAGTCGGTTGGTCTAGTCAAGTCGGTTGGTCTAGTCATGTCGGTGGGTCCAGTCATGTCGGTGGGTCCAGTCATGTCGGTGGGTCCAGTCATGTCGGCGGCTCCAGTCATGTCGGCGGCTCCAGTCATGTGTGNATGTCGGCTGGTCCAGTCATGTCGGCTGGTCCAGTCATGTCGGCTGGTCCAGTCATGTCGGCTGGTCCAGTCATGTCGGCTTGTCCAGTCATGTGTCAGCACAAGTTAATTAATTCGATCCTCGAAAATTCGAGTGCGTCGAGCGCCAGGACAGTAGGCATGGCTCCATCCATTGAGAGAAATTAATTGACCATATTGTCCAAATAATAATCCAAGAGCATACTTAGTACACGTGGCACTGCTACGCACTTTTGTCGGATCAAACTGGGTCTTGATAACCTGCATAATGGCAAAAAAAGCTTCGATATTTGGACAAACTTTAACTAATTTCTCAGAGTGTAGGCAGCGATAAAGTTGAAGATATGAAGATACATAGAATGTTAGAATATATGCATCATATTTCAAATGAAAATATATTAAAAATATTTCAGCGCACGATAATTCCGGATAAGTTTCCGGCATTGAGGAATAGCGGTAGCATTCACTGTAAATAGTAAATTAATGTGGGAAAAACTCGTTCGAATGATTAGATAGGGGCAGTAGAGATTGACATTCATTTTGAAGTTAATTACTAATGATATTTATGGACATGAACTTCAAGATCATAGATGCCTAAAATTCTTGGTGGCATGGTTTGCTGTGGATTACAGACCTCAATAACTCATAACACTAGAACAACATCTTCTCGAATTGACATTCTAGTTTAAAAAATTACCAAATGCAGTAAAAACCTGGAAAAGAAAGCAAAAAAAGGTACAGAAGTTAATAAATCATATTTCTCGTACTAGTTACGGTCAGGCTCAACTGAAAGAAGAATATAGACGAATTTTCAGCAAATAATTCTGACGGTCTGACGGTTTACTCGGCAAAAAAATCCACTACACAAGTTCGTACTTTAGTTCGGGGGCCAAACGATGCGAACCGTGCCTGAACTGGAATCAATTCCTGGCTTTGATATTCCTTCACTCTGCCTCACTCTCCCTGCCTCACTCTCTCCCTGCCTCACTCGCTCCCTGCCTCACACTCTCCCTGCCTCCCACTCTCCCTGCCTCACTCTCTCCCTGCCTCACTCTCTCCCTGCCTCACACTCTCCCTGCCTCACACTCTCCCTGCCTCACACTCTCCCTGCCTCACTCTCTCCCTGCCTCACTCTCTCCCTGCCTCACTCTCTCCCTGCCTCACACTCTCCCTGCCTCACTCTCCCTGCCTCACTCTCCCTCCTCACTCTCCCTCTCTCTCCCTCACTCTCCCTCACTCATCATCGCTTATGTTATCAGGTCTACAGTGTCGCTGTAAACAAGGGTAACGAGGGTGAGAAATCTTTAGAAGACTATCAATATCGCCCATAACACGAGACGCGTATTTTTTAGGTAAATATAAGGAAACATAATTTTTGTAAGTGTTATCCGATAGTTGTTCAATGGCGCATTTGTGTATGTAATGAAGGCTGTCCTTCATCGGGTTTATTTTACTCTTGTGGATACTTCAAACGTTAAAAAACGGATTAACGCCAAAAATTTACTTGAACAAAACAAGAAACATAATTTACATTAATAGAGAAGCCCATACATGAAACTATAAACACATTTGTTGCTCAACCAACCAATTCAACACGTGAAATCTGCGACTTCAAGACACGTAATGGTCCAAGGTTCTTCTTTGATCCTAAATTGAGAAGCCGGTCCACGTGGTAAACAAGTAAGAGAAACTTCAGGTACGAGCTTGGAGAGAGCAATCTCCAGCTCACTCGAGATCCGCAACCCTACACATTGAAAATGATAATACTTAAGAACACTGGGACTAATCATTTAATTAATCACGTTAATAATAGAATTGCAATATTACAACTCAATATCCACTGAATATGAAATGAGTGCAGAATAATTTATTGTCTAATCTTTATCTGATTGAATGGAACATCTTACCAATAAAGGCAGGGTCAGTTGACTAGACATTCAAGCAAGTACAGGCATAATGGTTATCGTCAGCACTGCCTAGAAATGGATTGCTGATAGGACTGATGGGTGACGACTGGTCTATGGTCCGGTCTATCACTCTTGTAGAGTGTTTCCAACCGGTGCCTTATAGAATTTAATTTACAACTTTACAATGTATCTTATCATTGTCTCTTACTTCCAGTAAATAATTTATCATATAAGGCCTATAAATTTAATGCGACACAATATAGAACGAAATATTTGCCTCCACGTACAAAAGATATACTACTTGGCTACGAGTTCTTATATGCCTACAAGTGCACTCAGGTTCAAAATCGCTTACCAGCCTTCAAGTCTCAGTCTCAACATCTCATACCAGTCGTTACGTCCAAGTCTCGAAATACAACAATTCACAACAACAATGAGACGTTACGTCTCAGTCTGAAAATATATTCTTATTTCAAACGTTTGAAGCATCGCAAAATATCTGTTGAAGAATATGATCTTCGAACAATGCCTAAAGCTACTCTCCTGTCATGAATTTTTTATAGCTGCAAAAAATGATCCCATTTTCTGCGGTAAAAAAAATTCTATAGGCGTAAAAAATTCATTTATGAAGAATTTCGAAGTAAAAATTGTTAGCTGACTTTTCAATTTAACGAGTAAAATATATACATATAATACGCTACTATACCACGATGCTGCCATTTGCAATAAAGTGACAGTTTTTCAGGGTAGAAAATTGGGACGTTGGCTCAAAACAAAATCCAGACCAGCAACACTGTACATTTCCCCCCGAGAGTTCTTATTGGTCTAGAATTGTAGCGTAGTTATGAGCACAAAGGTTCGTAAAATTCAAAACTTATGTTGCAAACGTGGCGTCGAGCGCATTGGGTTATTATCGCTTTTTAAACAAGCCACTTTGAACTTTTAGTGGCTCTCAAAAAATTTACCACAACAGAGAAAGCAAGGGGATGCATCGGCCACACGCTTTCGTTTCTTTTCTCTCTTCGCTACACGAAATCAAAGCTACACAGTTTGGTGAACTTGTAATGCTGAAGTGTGAGAAATTTAGACACAATTTCTCCATTATCATTATGAAGTATCTTGCTAACAATTAACAGTGAATTTTATATCGTGTCTCATATCAAGATTTCATTAACTCTAATAAAAAGTTAGATTAAAAATATTATCAAACACAAACTGCAACTCTCTTTTCCCCACAATTTTGCAGCACCACAAGTGCTTTTCAGAAAATTTCTTATTTAGAAGAATTGTAAATACCTCAGGGAGTTCCGGTTGCAGCAAATATTCTGTAAAATATTAGGCGCTACATTTTTCAATACATTAGAACGAAGTAAAAAAAAAAGATCTTGTGATAAACCGCTTGTCGAATTCATAAAATAATGTTGGAACAAACAAGCGGGTGCATAAAATTTCATATTATTTTTACTTTTTGACAACTTTTAAGTATTATTTATACGGAAAAAAATAAATTTATTTGAGCTAGTTTCTTGCAGTGATACAGGCTTGTCAATTGCGTCTATTCAGGACGATTCCTGTGATAAATAATATTCATATTGCATTTAACATTGCCGTTATGTGGATTGAATGGTCCTATTTAAACGCACATTCACGAATATTTGACTTAAATACGCATCACTGACGTCGCAAATGGCTGATACATTTCCTGTCTGATTCCCTTTCAAAGGGAAATAGAGCGAGTCGTGAAGTAAATGCAATGTAAAAATAAATTCATTTATAGTCTGATGTGATTTCCATGGGAGTCGGCGTAAGGAAGTAAATGGTTAACGAAAGCTGCGTAGTTTATTTCTTGTTTCGGTTCACTGTCATTTAGAGAGATGAAGTAAATGTAATGTAAAGACTAATTACCGTAGACTCAAGTTCTAAGTACTTGGATATAGGTCAATTATGAATATCCTGAGGATCATCAGAATACAGTAGCAACAGCACGAATTAGGTAGGTAGGCATGAGTACAGCAACATGATAGATGCCGTTAAACATCGGCCGTATTTTAAAGCTTTGGTAATACAATTTTAAAGAGCAGTTCATCATTTGTAAGAAGTTAGGTAAATGTAATCACACTCTAGTGAATTTAATTATTAATTATTTCTTTGTCACCTTGTCAATGAATTACTTAAGGACAGGAGATTTTTTGAAATATTGAAACAAATTTTCAAACATTTTAATTCAAAGCGTGCGGTGAACACTGAGGTTAGCGCTGTCAAATATCCTACACATAAAAGACTAAAATTGCCCACACGAATAAAGTTCGTTCGAACAAATATCGTAACAAACGAAGCAAAGAAAAACATTAACAAGTTTAGAGTAGCCGAGGCTCGAAGCGCCACCCAGTGAAAATTTACCGACGCGTCAGCTTCTGATTTGGATTGCCAGAAGCTGGGGCGACTCTAAATTTTGTTACCCAGTGAAAATTTACAGACGCGTCAGCTTCTGATTTGGAGTACCAGAAGCTGGGGCGACTCTAAATTTTGTTAGGATCTCAGTGAAAATTTACAGACGCGGCAGCTTCTGATTTGGAGTACCAGAAGCTGGGGCGACTCTAAATTTTGTTAGGGGAGGTGTTGAGCACGCGGGTTGGACTCTAGCACGCGTCGTGAGCGTCGAAGCTAACGTGATATACAGCGATTGGTTGCCAGTGAGGCTTGAACACAACAGCTTTCCACGACACTTGGCGAGCTGCTACAAATGTTGCTGTAGCTCGTGTATGTTGGAGCATTTGTGTGGGAAAATAATGCGAATAAGCAAGGGAACCAATGGGACATGTTGCAAAGTAGAGTTTTTGGAGAAGTTAGGTTTTTTAGTATGTATTTCTATACAATGCAAAAATGAGCAGTTATACGATGAAGCTCGAAAATATCGAATTTTGAATACCCTTTCGCGAAAAAATTATGAGAACGTAACCAAATTTATCACCGACTGCGGCATTGGTACTATCATAACTAAGACTATCGCCTATCATATGGCAAGACCGAGGCTGCTGGCTTGTGGCACGGAATAGAGCGAATAATTTTTTTAATTAATCTGTGTGCTCTTAACTAAATAGATGTGATTTTAAAGTAAGAATGTTCCCTTTACCATTCGTAGAATCTAAAAACCGAAATTTTCAAAACAAACAGCCGTCTGAGTCTAGGTCGCCTACTGATAATTCATCCAAAACTTCAAGCGAGGAGTTATTTTATCAGTAAGTGCCAAACTCTTCCCGTAATCAAGCGGTGTCGGCAAGTCAACGCAAACAAAGCAAATAAATCGGACGCAAGTGTCCAAGTTTGGCATCGGTGCTGACGTTACGTCGACAGCCTGGTGCTGCTGTTGGACAAAGCATTTCCTCTTCATACAGTTGGAAATAAATTCTTCAGCTAAACATGTTGGAGGCTCGAGGTTTAGGGATGAATTTTTTAAAATACTCAATCGTATGAGAAAATAAATAATCTCCCAGCTCATTTTAATCACTGTATCATCGAGATCAGATGATAGGTTTATGATGATGATAGGCTTTTCTTTAGATAGCGCTGCTCACCTTGATGTTCTTACTAATATCTATTACTATACAAAAAAAGAGATACGAGGCTAATATTTCAATATTGAATGGAAATTTTAAAGCTTTATCATACCTAAATATTTTCTCCATCTATCTCCATCAGGAAGCCAAATTTAGATCGTGATGTTATCGTAATTTATTACGCAAAATTCAAATAAAATAAGTTTATTGTTTACGCTCAAGTTATCCGAAAAATCCAATAAGAGCTTTCAGACAAACGAGTTCGCATACAAACGCATTAGAAAAACATTCACAATGTTATGTCCCAGAGTGAAGTTGACGTTATACGATCATTTATGTTGTGATGTTAATAATAATCTAATAATCTGATGTTAACGACAGTTGTCTTGAACGGTTGCTGGCTTTAACGGTTATCTTTGGAACGGTTGACATGATAAAATGGCTTTATCATGTCTGTGTATAAATTACAGATTGTTGTGTACTGCACTGACTTTCTTGGTCAGAGATCGAGGATATTTTAGTTCTAAATCTTCTCAAGAGAAAAAAAATGTTTTAGTGTAAAATCTTACGTTGCGTCCTTCTTTGCATGGAAATTATAAATCTACGCGTGATTACATAAACTGTGAATACTTTTCTTTTCTTTCAGGAATCAAGATTGTGTCTGAAAAATAAAAATGTCGTGATGATGGCGTGGTGACGTTTGTTATACTCGTAGATAGTAATTCTTGTGCTAAATTAAAAGGGATCAAAGGATTATGAAAAATTTAATATTGATTTGCGAAATTTTGCCCCGAAAAAAATTGAGCTGCAGTACTGGAAAAAATCGGCCAGATTCGCTTAACCAAACAACTCGTTTTCTTTTAATTAAATTTCATACGAATGTTTCATTATATTTCCGTTATTTAGAACTGCACGATAAAAGAAACAAATTAGAAATAACTCATCACTTACGCATATGCACACTGAAGTGAATTCCATTGCAAGAAGTACTAATAATTGTGACAGAACTGCAAAATGCGTTGAGATAAAGAAATTTGCAAGTCATAATAAATTTCCCCTCGACAGGGGGAAAATCTTCTTAAAAAACACATCTGGACTTCAGAAACTTAATTAGTAACAAACAGAAATACTTAAAATAAAAAATTAAGCGGTAAAAAGTAGCTTTTCTACAGTAAATTAAAGTACATGCAAATGAATTGAAGGAGACGATCAAACAAACAAATTTGATTGGGTGTGAAATTAGGTGAAATTTCATCCATGGAATTTGTGCAATTCATTTATAAATTACGTACAATTTAAGGTTATTTACATCATATAATTATGCCAAACAATAACAAAAGGGTCAATATATCATCATTAAATTCATCCCAAATGAACGTAAAATTTACACTACGATTGAAAATCAATGAATTTGAGTAACAAAATTTGACTCAAGTGACTAACAAAAAAAAAAGTGGTGCAAAAAAGTTACGCTAATCTTATTTTCCGATTAATTATCACGGCGATCGAGAAACTTTACACTAGTTGGACGCAGGCGCTGCAGCTATGAATCAATATGAAATATTATACATATTTTTATAACATGGAAATATATATATTGTGATGAATAGATATGAAATCGATTTGTTTGCGAACGAATACCTAATGAAACTTCATCGCAGAGCAACAATCAACACAAATGATCGGAATTAATTTTTGACAGTATTAGACCGGAAATAGAGAACGCATCGCTTTCTTGTTTCTTTACCTAATCCCGTAGATGAATATCCACTAGGCAGCGGAATAATTTAACTCAGATATCAAAAAATCTTTATTCTAAAATATCCCTATTAAAAAAAATTCGACAAAAAAATCTTCAGTATCGTCAAGGGAAGTAAGGGCTTTTTTCACTTAAACAAGGGCCTCATTCATGCATCCGTTGACATGGAGAGTGAATAACAGAGGCAAGCAACTGGACAGTAAAACGAAGCAGACGTATATAAAAAGTAAAAGAAACGGAGAAGACGTATATGAATATTTAATAGAAACGAAGCAGACATATATAAAATATATAACTCAGTACTCACTCCAGTGAATGACAGAGCGCGCATTTTCTCGTCGACTAAAACGTGAAGTCACGGACGGACAGACAGACGGACAGGCAGACAGACGGACAGACAGACTAGACGAGCACAATAGCGCCTTTTTCACCATAAATGAGAAAATGCTCTAAAAGCAATAGAAACGAAGCAGACACATATAAAAAATAAAAGAAACGGAGCAGACGTATACAAAAATGTACAAAAAAATATATCTTCGCTCCTACGATGGATGCATCATCCATTACTACTGATACAGGCACACAATACGAAGGTAGCTCCTCAAGCCAGCGGCTTATCCAATATCAATTATAAATTAAATAGAAGTTGCCGAGTGAAATAGAGAGAACTTTTTCATTTGGTAGATACCTCATCTCACACACTACATCCAGGGTAGCTTTGTTCTAAGAAAAATATAACGATATCAATAGAAATACATATTTTATTAGTCTGCTTAAAATCAAATGTTGACTAAGAATTTGAAAGAAAAAAAACGCCGATAAAATTCTTCATATCTAAAAAGTTTCGGAGTCCAGTGATATCTTCAGTTCAAAACATAAAAAATGCATGCACAATCAATGATCGCCTAAACGTTCTCAATTAATATGTGATGAATTTGTTTCTTATAAATTTTCAGCAATAGAAAATAATTATAGCGAATGACATTTTAATAAATAAAAATAGTTTTTAATGGAGTACGGGTAAGTTAAGAGATAAATAAACATACCTGTATGAGAGGCAGCAGGAGTTCTGCATCATAGGTGCGTGCGAAGCACGAGTGCTGCTGGTGCTGCATTCGTTGCCTCCTTGAACGCACCAACATCAACAGCTGGTGCGCACTGCGCTGCAATGGTTCAATGTGTTACGCAGTGCACCGTAATGGTTCAATGTGTTACGCAGTGCGCCGCAATGGTTCAATGTGTTACGCAGTGCGCCGCAATGGTTCAATGTGTTACGCAGTGCGCCGCAATGGTTCAATGTGTTACGCAGTGCGCCGTAATGGTTCAATGTGTTACGCAGTGCGCCTCATAGCTTCAATGTGTTGCACAAACTCTAAATGGTCCAATATGTTGCACCAGTTCACAGTATTGACCCAATGTGTCGCAGAGTGCATTTTGTTAGTGTAATACTTTACTCACAACGCTCTCTTGGTTTACTGCACAACTCGTATCACCTATTTAAATCACTTTGTTACCCACAGTACCGTCCAGGTTCACTTAACACACTGCGTCTTATTTCACTGCCTTACTTAATAGCGTCTCTAAGATTCAATGTATTTTTCACAGCACCTATCTGTTTCAATGTGTAACCCACTGAGCTCCAGAATTAAACATTTGCCTTCTTCGATGCAACTCATCTTACAACTCGATGCCTCATCCATGTCTTCCTCCATGCAACCAACTAATTCAATGTGCTATTATAAGGATAAGTTAATTATAGCTATACAAATGATAAAAGCTTTACTTTGCTATGCGCTATTCACTAAGCAGTAATTCAAGTTAGTTACCCAGTTATTCTATGTACATCGACGATATAGATTTACGCCCATCCAAACATTATGCACATCCACCATTTTGCGCTTCTCAAATTAAAAAAAAATCACTAAACGCGCAGTTAATGGAATAAATCCACATAAAAGTATGCTTACAGTTTTTCCAATTTATTTGCAAAATTGCTTAACCACGACAGAACCACGGACGGATAGACTTTTTTCCGCTATCACAATTTCCAAATTTCCTTAGATTCTTAACTCGTAAAAATAATGATATTTGTTTTTCAGAATGAGCTTCTTTCATTTCCGCCTCAAATCATTCTATAGTTTCCATATATATTATGCAATAAATCCTTATACAAAACTTATAATTAATTTAAAAACTATTTTGATTATCGTTACAGTTATCAATTGTATGAAGAGATAGAGAGACAGAACACTGCAGGGCGCTACCGAAGTTTTACCAAGACTAATAAGAACACTGGAAATAAAATAACAATCAGCATTATTGCATCACGGAAATGACGTGGAAATAACAATCAGCATTATTGCATCACGTAAATTACGTGGAAATAACAATCATCATTATTGCATCACGGAAATGACGTGGAAATAACAATCAGCATTATTGCTTCACGGAAATGACGTGGAAATAACAATCAGCATTATTGCAGCACGGAAATGATGCGGAAATAACAATCAGCATTATTGCATCACGGAAATGATGTGGAAATAACAATCAGTATTGCTACATCACAAAAAAGCGGTTGAAGTAACAATCTGTATTGTTACTTCATGAAAATTCAGTAGAAATTACAATCATTATTGTTACATCATTAAAGCCGATCACATGATTGAAATGGAAATAAAAGTTTGTACTCTTTCCTCACAGTACTGGGGAATTTAGTATGGGTTGTGGAGTAATTAAATAATTAATTAGACTTTAAAATATTAGCTAATTGATATTAAGCAGTTTTAAGCATGAAGCACGATGCAAATAAATGCCTAGATCGTCAGCATTAATAATACCTTTTTTTATATTAAAATTTTGCTAGAATTCGAACAAACTTCATTAGATATATATGATTAGCATAGAGCCTCAGTAAACTCGAGCATATTGTCAATATGGATCAGAAAATTAATATAGGTATCAAAAAAATTCTGGCAAGTTTACAGCGAAATGGTTGGAGCTACAGAAAAAAATAAATTGTCATGAAATATCAACTAAAATTTAATTATTAAGAAGCGTGGGTTACAAAACAATTTTAAATTTTCAAAGAGTTTAAATAAACTCACTAATCGTATACACTAAGCAAACTTGAAAGTTAAAATTTTATCTAAAATAAAAAAAAATCACGAAGAAAAAATTGAAAAACTAAAGTTGAGCGCATGTTGGATAAACCTGTGCACTGTGCTTTAGAAGACGCTTCACAAGCTTGTAACATTGAAGTGAAGATATAAAACTTGTCGGCTGCAAAGTTTGCTGCAAATTTTGCTGCAAAAGTTTGCTGCAAAGTTTACAGCTAACTTTCAACGCGCGCAAAAGTATTGTCTAAGCTGTAGCGCGCAGCAAGTTCATCAACGTTTCGAATAATAATGGGAATATATAAATTCATACAAATTTTACACGGCTCTTTATGTATGACATAACAAAGTAAATCATATTTTACGGCGTCGCACTTATTCAACAGTACCGTCCTGTGTTTCTTAAGGGAAAATTTTGTCGTTCAAATCAGCGTAGAATATGATGAAAGCTATTTCCTCCGTTAAATTAAAGTTATAAGAAAAAAATAAATAAATAGAATCATATATAATTAGCGACCAATTGTCTAATACAATTTTCTAATATATTTTATCATGAAGTTTCAGTGGATCTCGCCCAAACGTACCGAGATTAGGAACCATTTCACTGGAACGCACAACCAAACAGCGATATAGGTTGCAATATTCTAAAGACACAGCGATATCCTATAGGCCAGCGACCTCATAACTCCACGGCTGCAGGGCCTGCAGGGTCTGCCCAGCAACGTGGAACTGTATGCAAATGAGCCTCTAACATTCATTCCGCTCCTGTTCAAATCATTCCTGCACTCAGATAAGTGAGTGGGTCATTGTGTCCATATTGTGGCACTCTCTCACTCACTGCACGAGTAGAGTGTGAAATTAGCACTTATTCTCCCTTGCACAGGGACAAACTTGGTCACGACGACCTAAACAGGAACAAAAATGCACCGATATTTGGATAATAACCCTTTTATTGTCCTGAGTGGGTAGCGGGCTTTAACCAGGAAGAAGCAATGCGCTGCAAGACTGGGCACTACAAGACTGGGCACTGCAAGACTGGGCACTGCAAGACTGGGCACTAAGACTGGGCACTGCAAGACTGGGCACTGCAAGACTGGGCACTGCAAGACTGGGCACTACAAGATTGGGCACTAAGACTGGGCACTGCAAGACTGGGCACTGCAAGACTGGGCACTGCAAGACTGGGCACTGCAAGACCAAGCACTCTCAGACCATCGCGGGAAGTTATCGTTGAATATTCTCTGGAAACTTGAAAATACGAAGCACGAGATTACAATATTTCTCAAATAAACGGTTTTTGTTAGTGTTGGGTATCGTAAAATGTAATCCTGCATTTTATAAAGAGTGACTAAATTCTTTGATTTAACTTCTTATTATAATTCTGAAATGTGTACTAATATATTCAAATCCTTGCAATGCAAAGGTACGCAATTAAGAGACGGGAATTAATCATCAAATTAAATTCGTTGCCCTAGGGCACAAGTTCATTGATATTCGAGCAAGCGACAGTATTTGGAAAAAATATTTTTATTTTTAACGAAATAAAAATGAAAGAAAAAGACCGTCATCAGTTATAGAAGATACATCATTTACCCTGAAATTGTTGTCCAAATGGCTGAGTATACCAAGGGAAATTTAAAAATGTAATCACTTCTTAGCAAGATTTCAACTCTCTGCAAACTTCGAGTTAATTCAATAACTTTTCCGCTTCTAACTTTAACCTTGGAATTGAGTATGAAAAACACATTGCAAGTCAACGACTTTTCTGGCTCGGTTGCCGATCATTGCATCTCTGCGAATAGAATCCCGAAAAAACCACGAACTTCAACTTCACAACCAAAATGCCAGGATGTAAAATTTTCAATACCTTATTTCCACTTCTTCTAACAGACAACTATTGGCCTTGCCATCCGCGAGTCCGGTAAAAAATTCATATTGAAATTTGAATTAAAGTTGAGAGGCTGAAACAAAACGCCGGGAGCGCAGCGTAATCTGGCGAAACCATCTTAGTTTTTGCTCATTTCCCGTAAAACTTTGTCCGTTATATGAGCGTCGTAACTTCATCGGTGTGTAAAAAGGCAAGTTAGCGGACGGGGTCGTAAGTTTTTATGATACATGAACCGGACTGAGCCGGAAATGACTAACTTGGCACTGAATCGTAAACATGATTCGTGCGGCTAATCTAACTAGATGTGTATGAAACCTGATATGAAAGGGAATTAATACATGAATTTATAGTTATAGTTCCATGTTAGCTGACGCTGTTTGGTAGGTTGTAAAATGAGTGCCAGGTTAACCATAGGACATGGATATCTAGTGTAATGGATATCTGGTGTGATGGATATCTGGTGTGATGGATATCTGGTGTGATGGATATCTGGTGTAATGAATATCTGGTGTGATGGATATCTGGTGTACTGGATATCTGGTGTAATTGATATCCGGTGTAATGATATATCTGGTGTAATGGATTTCTGGTGTGATGATATCTGGTGTAATGGATATCCGGTGTAATGAAATATCTGGTGTAATGGATTTCTGGTGTGATGATATCCGGTGTACTGGATATCTGGTGTAATAGATATCTGGTGTGATGGATATCTGGTGTACTTGATATCTGGTGTAATAGATATCTGGTGTAATGGATATCTGGTGTAATGGATGTCTGGTGTAATGTATGTCTGGTGTGATAGATATCTGGTGTAATGGATATCTGGTGTGATGGATATCTGGTGTACTGGATATCTGGTGTAATAGATATCTGGTGTAATGGATATCTGGTGTAATGGATGTCTGGTGTAATGTATGTCTGGTGTGATAGATATCTGGTATAATGGATATCCGGTGTAATGATATCTGGTGTAATGGATTTCTGGTGTGATGATATCCGGTGTACTGGATATCTGGTGTGATAGATATCTGGTATAATGGATATCCGGTGTAATGGATATCTGGTGTAATGAATATCTGGTGTAATGGATATCTGGTGTAATGGATATCTGGTGTAATGAATATCTGGTGTAATGGATGTCTGGTGTAATGTATGTCTGGTGTGATAGATATCTGGTGTAATGGATATCCGGTGTAATGAATATCTGGTGCAATGGATATCTGGTGTAATGCATACCTGATGTACTGAATGAGTGTCCACGGCAATAATTACGACAATTCTTCGTATTGAGAAACAGATAAATTATGACCATGGCATCCATGATGACAGGCTTTCAACTTAGCTTGGATCATGTACAATAAATGAAGAGTAATAAATTCTCTAAAAGACCTCCTAAAATCAACCCAAAAAACGGATGTAAACGAAGCATTCAATTCAGGAGGCATCTGTTAAAACTATACAAATTGCCGAGTAACTTAAACGTGTGTTTCGCGAAATGTAAAACATGAATTTCCAAGCGACCATATTTGAAATGTCAAAACATGCATTGGTTGCAAAACGACAAAAAATCAAAGCCTACGAATAGAAATACGTACAATAATACAGCGATTACAAATTGGAAACGAAATTGAGAATCCATGTAATATCGCTGAACGATGAGTATTGTGGATACGCGCTCAAATCACCATTTATATGTGCCAGACCTCAAACATTTAAAATGTATTCTGACATAATAAATCTGATTTGAACATTTGAGTTGTCCACATGACGGCTTCTAAGCAGAGCTCAGGAGCTGTGGAGACATTTTAATTTAAAGGCAGGGACTGCTTCAATGTCGCCGCGTTATTGAAATATGCATTCGTTGTCACTCAAGTGCATAGAAATATAGACTTAACGCAAGCGACAAAATCTCAGCCAACAATGCCGAAATGTTCTCTATTATTATTGACGCAAACTTCATAGGATGCGAGTCAAAACTACAATGTTTTGACTCGTCAAACATTTGACTCGCAATGTTTGGCTTGCTCAATAAAGTGATTATTGAACCGGATGAAAAAATTAGATTCAACTTCTGTCTACTTTCTTTCAGTAGCTTCGTGCCAAGGACTACTACACACAGGACATGCATAGCCTATGTCCAGCCTCTGCTAGCAGAGGCGATCGCCTACACTATGAAAATGCTGTTGTTTTAGTGGCATCAACAAATGATATGCCCATAATTGTTTCATACAATAGTATTACAATGTGTGTAGTATTAGTACAAAATTTTGAACTTCAAAACTGGCAAAAAGTCTATGGTTCTGACCAAGGACTACTACACACATTGTAATACTATTGTATGAAACAATTATGGGCATATAATTTGTTGATGCCACTAAAACACCAGCATTTTCATAGTGTAGGCGATCGCCTCTGCTAGCAGAGGCTGGACATAGGCTATGCATGTCCTGTGTGTAGTAGTCCTTGCTTCGTGCATAAACTGGGGGCAAAACTAACATAAACATAAACTTTCTTGAGCTAACGCAAAATAGTTACATGAAGCCTCTAATCACCTTACTTGTTTCTTCTTAGTCTAAATTAGTTCTATTTCGGTATTGCATCAATAACATAGTTAATTTCCTTTAAAATGCTAATTGCTTATAAATGTATTTCTTAAAATAGGCAATTTCTCTTAAAAGTTGCTATACTAGAAAGGCTACTTATTTAATTTGATTAATTTCTTAAAAAAGTTTATTTCTAAAAATGCCTAATATCTCAAAATATTTGATATATTAAAATAATTATTTTCTTAGAATTTATTTTCTCAAAGAAATAACACTTTAAAACAGTTAATTTCATAAAATTATTCATTTCTTATAACCAGGTTTGAGGAGACTTGTATTATTTCTAGTTTGTCAATAAGTCAAGAAGATCAGCCAGCATAGTTTCACTTCAGAATGCTTCTCAAGTTTCAACTTTATCGCTAAAGCCAAATTCCCATTCATCCAGTTTGAGATACAAAACTTTTGCAGCGATGATAAATCGTTGAAATAAAAGAGGGAAGTTTAAAGGGCCCACGTCATGTCTCTTGTCGAGGAACAGAGATAGCGAAAATGTTCATTGGAGTAACACATCCGACGAATAACTAAGTTATATTTTAATACTTATCCAAACATTCTATTCAAATATAAAGAACTCGGAGCTTTCTTCATCCGAAAGTATCTCAAGAACACCTACAATCTTGTTTATAGGAGTGGGTTTGAAGCGTTAATAAGAAAATAAACTTCATTTTAAACTCATAGAAATTAACTGCACAAAGCTCGTTAAGAAACAAGTCGAGTAAAACTAACGCAGTGTCACTCAGTATATGTATTCATGTCAAGTATCTTCGCCTATATTAAGAACATGACAACTAGTATTCAATGAATTCTTATGAAATAATTAAGCTAAATTTATTTAATACTCGATTTGTAACTTTTGAATTTCAATTGCACTCAGCATTTCCATAAAAAATCCAGTATTTTTCCCCAATATTAAATTTATGATGGAAGTGAAGTGATTTTGTCTTTGTGTTTTGTTTAAAAACATCAGGACAATTTCTGGCAAATTTTGTGAAATTGTCTGCAGTCAAGACACGTATGCTAGAATAGTCTAAAATGTTTATTGTTACGCGAAAAAATCTATACAAATTTCACATTCAATCGAGGCATTCTCAAGTGCATTCAACTTATAAAGTCTTCACCAGCATTTGTTTGCAGGCATTTTCTTTTCACCAAATATTAAAATGACTTCACACATCATAATTATATAGTTGGAGATCAGTCACAAGTCGCGCACTTTTGAACACCATTTATTAGTTGAGTAACTATAACAAAATCTGTCACACACAAGTTACCCACTATTGAAGGCCCATCCATTAGTTGGGTAACTAAGACAAAATCGGTCGCAAGTTGCCCACTATATTGAACACCCATCCACTAGCTAGGTAACTACGACAAAATCTGTCACAAGTTGCTCACTATTGAACGCCCACACATTAGCTGGGTAACTACGACAAAATCTGTCACAAGCTGCCAACTATTGAACACCCATCCATTAGTTGGGTAATTACGACAAAATCGGTCACAAGTTGCCCACTATATTGAACACCCATCCACTAGCTGGGTAACTAAGACAAAATCTGTCACAAGTTGCCCACTATTGAACGCCCACACATTAGCTGGGTAACTACGACAAAATCTGTCACAAGCTGCCAACTATTGAACACCCATCCATTAGCTGGGTAACTACGACAAAATCGGTCACAAGTTGCCCACTATATTGAACACCCATCCATTAGCTGGGTAACTACGACAAAAACTGTCACAAGTTGCCCACTATATTGAACACCATCCATTAGCTGGGTAACTACGACAAAATCTGTCACAAGTTGCCCACTATTGAACGCCCACCCATTAGCTGGGTAACTACGACAAGACGTTGCAGTCAGTGCAGCTGCCAGCGGAGTTCAGAACTGCCAAACACAAAATGGACATTTGGGCTACCGAGGACATTGTTACGCGAGGTCACGGGAAGTGGAAGGAAACTTCAAGCCAGAATCGCTCCACCAGCTCCATTAATCTTGATGCAATTGTAGGCTTAAGGACGGCTGAGAGCAGTGAAAGCTTTAGGCCCACATTTGTGAGATACTTAATTTGACAGCACGGGGCCCACGGGTGCAAAGAAATGCTTCTGTACGGGACCAAAACAAACGTCACGAACTAGATACCGCATGTAACGTCAGAATGAGATGTTACATGACGTTACAGCGTAGAAAATTAAATTGAGCTCCAAAGACATCATGGCCAAGTCCAAGAAATGAAGAATACCCATAACACGTTATATTTGGTCAACCTATTTCGAAGTCAAATGTAAGAGATTCTACACTATAATGGAAAATAATAAAAAGTCGAGGCATGACTGATATGCCAGCAATATAAATATAGTATTGTTCGGGTCTGATACGTTGTTTATTGAACACGAGCATCAAACTACGTCTTCACCGATGTCGTGTTTAGCATTACATCACAAAATGACTCAGCACGGTGTCTCAAAAAACTTAGCATAATTTTACAATTTATTCAAACTTTACGTTGAAAAACCAAGTGAAAAATACATGAACAAGATCTCCGTCATCCTCAACTTGAACGTAGACCGCGCACAAGCGAGTTTCTTACTTAGAACTCACGACACACGAGTAACGAATACTGTAGGCACAGTGCTGTATGTACAATGTACACAAGGGTAAGGAATACCGTACGAACAACGCTTGGCGCAAGAGTAGCTACTACGTGCGTGCAACCCTAGCTATACGGTGACTGCTATCATACGCACATCCTCAGCCATTTAAGTTACGAATATCGCACGTGGATGCAAAAATCCTGTAGATATACGAGTAAGCAATACCGTACGTACAACGCTGGAATTCGAGGACGAATACCGTACGCACGTCGCTAGATACAAGGTTAGAGAATACCGTATACATACCATACTGATAACAAACTCGTACATTGCTGACATTTTATAGTTCGATTTCGAGTCTCAACGGCTACATCCTGCTCAGAACTTCTCACCGCAATACTCTTACGACGAGCCCATCCCATTCAGTTGAGCAAAATACCAATGGAAAGCAAGGACATGAGCATCACAAGCACCTGCATGTACAACCGAGACACTCTCATTCTATTTAGTGAAATACCGGCAGTGAACCTGTCGCTTTTCTGGAGTTGAGGTTTTGGACCAGGAAAACGTAATTGCGCCCCACTTGAATTGCATTGAGAACGAACGCTGAAATCCCACAAGCAATTCAGAAACATAATTACAGGCACCAAGAGTGAGAAAAAGAATGCTATTTTAAGTGTTTGCTGAAACAGGGTTCAAGTACAATAAAAACTCCCCAACCTTTGCTTGAGACGATTATGAATAAAAGCACGATGGTCAGGAAAATAAAGCCAAAATTACAAGCCTTTTAATTTGCCTTGCACTTGGCTATTTGGTTCAATTTAGCGATTGTAACTAAATTATAAAAATCATTTTGAGGACATTTTAAAGGGATTGGTAATTTTGATTTTAAAGGGATTGGTAATTTTGATTTTAAAGGCAAAGAGTTCAGATACGCCATGCATTGGTAACAAACTATGCCGACAGCAGCGAGCTCGTTATACCATTCAACCAACAACTATCACAGCGATATTCTGAGCCTGGAATATCTTCATGTTTATACACCAGAAAATACTACATCTGCGTTCCAGCTGCGTAGCTCCCAACGTCTGCGCGTAAAGCGGCTCAATTTAACGCCTTACGAGCATCAAATGTCGCGGCGAAAGCTCTTACCGCGGTAACGGCTTACAAGTATTTACCCTACTTCGTGATCGAACGAAAACCAACACATTTACAGCCTCGTGAACATCACAGGGCTACTATAAGACGGCCGGTATATATAAAGAGAAAGAAGAACATGAAAAGGCAATGATAGGCAGAGGTTTTGATAGGTGAAAAATTAATAATGTGTCTCGAAACTAAATGGACGTTACAAATCTTCAGATATATCAGGCAAAAAAATTATAAGAAAACGTGTGATGAAAGTTACGTTTGTTTAAGGTGAAATTGCGAAATTAATAGTCAAGTCACAGACAGGTGTAAACAAAACTGGTTTGATCAAAATTTGACAACATATTGAGAACAGCGAATTCAAACTATACCCGAAGATCCTATCTTTTATAATTGGCAAAGTAATCTAGATAAAAAAAATTCTTTAGAATGTATGTCGGAAAATCTGTTCGATCGTTCGCTTTCCTGCCACTGAGCAGTACTTTCCAAGCGTTTCAGTCCATATTTAAGTACTACTTTCCAGTCCAAGCAGTATTTTCCAAGCGTTTAGTTCATATTTTCAGTGAGCTAATTAATCTACAACCTATGAATAAAGTTTATTTCAATTGATATTCTATCAGAGTCAAATAAGCTAATCAAGCTTTCATAAGTTTCTGGACAATAAGCGTCTACATCAATTGATATTTGCTTGATCAAATTCATTCGCTTTTGAATAGAGGAGCAAAAGCGCATTTTATATCAAGTGCCAATTGTGACTAAGGGAAAACTTCAACATCAGGCCGCTATAGAATATTCCTGCTGCTTCTGATAATGAGAAGCTAAATTAATTCATAAGGATCTATTTCCTAGCTTTGAATTTACACTGTCAGCGCCAAATTAATCGAATTGGACAATACAAATTTTTAATAAATCGGCAATGAAACAAAGGCTTTAATTGATTCAGTAGATTGCCGAGCTTGGCTGATTATAATCAAAATACCACCCAAATCTGGTAATCAAGAGACTAACCAGCAAATTTAATTAGTAACCTCCGAATCAATTTTAATCAAGAGACTACCACACTGAGGCTATTAAGACACTACCAAGCCCTGGTGCTTGTAAGACTGCTAAACAATCGTAATCATGAGGTTAACAAACAATGGTAATCAGCGAATACAAACTATCGGTAATCCAGCGATGACCAATCAAGGTCATATCAGCTTGCACAGTTGATCATTAATATAGACATATAATACGGTTATTTTGGGAAGGAACTTTACTTTTAATGTTCAAATTTTATTTGGTGCTGTTGCTGACAAACATACAGGAATGCTGATAATATTTCATTGAAGACAATAAAATATTTTGGTCTTTTACTGACGAAATAAAGACACAACAATAATTGGGTTAATATAAATGTAATTCCGTCACTGGACCGCGAGCACTGGACGCCGGACACAACCACACACCTCGCTGTTTGACGACGCACTGATGCCTGATAATGAGGCACAACGTTCCGAGGGAAGGTTTCAGCGAGATGAGAAACGTTTAGAATGATCATTTAACGTCTTCAATAATCTTTTATCTCTCTACGTTACAATATCGAAGGATAGGTACTCGATGAATATGTTAAACCCGATTCTTGTCTCATATGATGGTTACACATTCTACTATTCATTTTATTTCGTTCTCTTTTTCAATTATGAATGTAACAAACTAGGTTATCTTCAAGTCAAATCTTCAAGCTTTAGCTTAAATTAAATAAGATAATTTTTGATTACTATATTGTTATTACTTACTTGATAATTTATAATGACAACAAAAAGAAAATCCTCGAAAATGTCGCGTCATAGGAAATCAGCGGTTCGCCTAAAACGTGTAACCTTTCCGTGATTCGAAGGCTTATCAATAAAATGAACAAATTTTCTGAATAGCCTAAGTATCGTGGAAAGCATCGCTTATCTCCAACGCTTTTCATTTGTTGCTCATTCAGCGTCAATCAATATTATCATCCCGAGAAGAAATCGCAACAAAGATTCCGGGTCAATAGCCGTTCTTTCCGTGGTGAAAAAATTACGACTTGGCGACCAACGTTCCTTTCTGTATGAGACGTTGACAACGTTCTTTCCTGTATAAGACGTTGACAACGTTCCTTCCTGTATATTCTTGAAGGCGTTCACACTCGGAGCGTCAACGATGCTATCAGGGAGGCTGTTCCACATGTCGGTGACTCGAAGCGAGAAGAAATGTTGTCGCATGGATGTGTTCCAACGCTGGTTTTTTAGTTAATAGCCGTGGCCCCTGGTGTTGGTTCTTGTTTTAAATTCTAGTAATCCTTCTGGGACCTTGTACTTGGGACCAAATTCTGTGACCTTGTACTTGTTCTGGGACCATGAGTATACTTGTGTACTTCAATGAGGTTAAGGTTGATCTCGTAACTCTCACGAGATAACACAGTTAGGTCAAATTGTATGTGTGCTTACGACTTTATATTCGATTCGCAAATTTAAAAAAAAATTCAGGAAGAAAACGATATACAAAAATCATAGAAACTTGCGTGCTGTTGGGTGAACAGCGCAGAGCTAGTTGAATGGCGAGTTGAGATTAAAGGCATATCTCTCCTTCTACATATATATTTGGTTGGAGTCAAATTTAAATTGTCTCCAATAAAGATTACATTTGTATTTCAAAATAATAAAACAAAACCAAGAGCGTCAGTTTGCTTTTTTTGGTCAACAACATCAAAATTTCTTATCGAGCCCAAGGCTCAGTGCGGCGGCAAGCGTAAATTGTCTCCAATAAAGATTAAATTTTTATTTCAAAAGAATAATACAAAACCAAGAGCGTCAGTTTACTTTTTTTGGCCAACAACATCAAAATTTCTTATTGAGCCCAAGACTCAGTGCGTCCAGATGTTCCAGACGACCGTCCAGCCTCTGAAAAGCACCGCATTGCGGAAAATTTTTCGCCGACACAAGCGGCAGCTTCTTCTTGTGCTCCTGTGTTGCTTATTGATTTGCTTAGTGCCATGACGAGCTACTTAGGGGCAAGGAACAAATTTATTACTTGGTAATTTGCTACAGGAAACGAAAATGCTGATGTAAACAAAGTCAAGTGCTTAAAGCAGCAGCATTAGAAAGTTATGTAGCTTAAAAAAATAATACATGTATGTATCATCTTTACTATTTTGCAAATTTTCGTAATTGAATTAAAGAGGGGAAGAATGATAATGATGAAATTTTGACCTAGTTAATATAAAAAATTCAACCTTAATTCGAGTTCTATGCTACACAACTCAATTAAACATTCATGCTCACAAATAATTTGCTTCGAATATTTTTAAACCGAAACTATTAGCGTTTCTCCAAGATTTTTGGCCTGTGTCCGGAAGGAATCAATCAAATTTTCGGTGCAAATGCCGTAGACTCAATACCGTAGGAAACTATATATATTAAAATCTGACTGCCGATAATCCATCTACGTTCGTAAAAAGATGATTCGCGGGGATATACATGTATGGTGTATATGTAATATCTTGAATTTACGTAACGTGTAGGATGAAGAACGCATGTATAGCTAAAACTTAATGATCACTGAACTTAATAAAAAAAATAGAAGGTAAAAATCTACTCACACAGCACGTGGAAAAATTCTAGTGTAGATGTTACGCCGTTGATTAAAATTCAACTCAAAATAGGAATAAAACATTTGTAGTTTGGTCTTGCTTTTGCACTCGTGCGAAGTTACTTGACGCGGCTGTTACACTCAATTCAGTAAGAGGAGTGCTTTCTAAAGTTACAATTGTATAATAAAAATGTCAAATTCTTGAAATAATGGGACAGCTAAATGAAGCGCGCTCGCCAAATAACAGAGAGCATTTCTTCTTCAAGACTTCTGTAAATGGTTGAAAAATCAGTGACTTCATTTAACCACTACATTCACGAGACTCCGCAGTGGTTACATCCACACCTACTGTAGACTACCTACTCCAAAAAAAAATAATTTCAGTCCACAATAACTTTCTTCACTCCATAAATATTGAATTTTTCGGTCCATAATATAGAGATCAGTGTTACAAGAACACATTCACAGTTGAATAAAATTAAAGCTTGATGAGATCCACAATTGTATAATCAGTAAACATTTTCTCAAACATTATTAACATAATTCCAAAACTCAAATTAAATGACTCCTTTAGTAAAACTTGATACGTTCTCTAATATAATTATTGCTCAGAGAAGTTACATTGAAACACATTCATAAAGAGGCTAAATAAGGTAAAAGCCGGCAGCCTTAAGAAAGGCTTATTTATAGTTCATCTTCAAAGTTTCCTTTGCATATTAATACCAGCCCATCTTAATTTAATATACATCTCAGTGCGTGTGTAGCGTCGCTCTTTGCGCCGCACTTTAAAAAAAATTAGCGCCTCTGCAATTATGACTTAGCGCAACATTGCAGCGCCATCTGCCTGCTATATAAGCGAGCAATGCGAGCGTTCATTACTCTCCGTATATGGTTAAGAGCGGGTAATGAAGAGCGTTCTCCACCGTACATGGCGTTATGAACGGGTAATGAACAGCGTTCTCCACCGTACATGGCGTTATGAACGGGTAATGAACAGCGTTCTCCACCGTACATGGCGTTATGAACGGGTAATGAACAGCGTTNATTCTTGATTGATATGCTGTGAAAATAGCGTCACGCAAATTTCCTACTCTGCTACGGGTTGAAATTTATGGCACTTATGGGATAATTCTAACTAAATTAACTCTGTCTCTTATACACATCTAGATGTGTATAAGAGACGCGTTCTTCACCGCACATGGCGTTATGAACGGGTCATGAACAGCGTTCTTCACCGTACATGGCGTTATGAACGGGTCATGAACAACGTTCTTCACAGGAGTAATGATGAGAATTTGTCCTCTACATAAATAACAAAATATTCTTCGGGTAATGACGGGTGTTTGGCCCCAATAACAAATATTGTACTTGGGTGTAGTGATGGTCGTTTGTCATCAGAATGAAATGGTATATGCAACCTGATAATTAGGAATATCGTTGCAATAACTAAGTTAAAAGGAAGCGACTGTTTTCCAAGCAAATTATTATAAGTAGAACTTTTTCTAGCATCACAGAAGATATTATAGATAAAAATAAATAAATAATACACTTAACGGAGAGACTCGGCGAATTAGAGTAAAGAACATTCCTCCTTGGAGGAAAATAAATTATTTAAATATATTAGAAATGAAATTATAACTTGTTCTAGACCTCACTGTTAGCTCAAATTAACTAGCATAACAGTTGATAAGGAATGACACCACCAGCAACTGAGCGTAGCATTTGTGCATCTGTGTCGTCCTGCGTAGTCGTCATATGCATGTCTAATAGAAAGGCTTCCAATAAACTCTTTCTACTTCTTCAGTCAAAACTTTCAATCGAAATTAGGTTCGTATAGCATTAAAATGTAGGAATTTTCAACTAAAAATTAGGTTCACATGGCATGAAAATTTAGAAATTTACAGGCTTGATAGAAATAAAAATAATACGTAGTATCCCAAGCTTTCAAAATTCACTCCGCAATTAGTATTCCTGGTTTTTCAATCGTGCTTGACCCTAATCTAAAGTGTCGTAAGTTTGGCTGCTCAAACGGGACCTGAAACACTGACATGATACAGGGATAATAACCTATTTGCCACGGAGGGACAACTGAAATAGCCCAGCATTGCCCAATACCCGCATAATTTTCATACTTCACCCCGTGCGCAATGTAATACGTAATAGTAGAATCGGCAGTAGAATTATCATTATTGTAATTAAAGTAGAATTACAAGATTGTGAAAATGTCCATTTGACACTTTTTCATGACTTATTTTTAACTAATGTAATCAGCATCACGTGTAACAGTTAATCTAAATTCTAAAATCACTCGTGTATTCTATAGATCAATAGACACTATTGTCTCGCATCTAAATTTTCTACTATGAATTGTGAACGTTTTCTATGAATTCGAGGACTAACTAAAATAAACATTTATTGTAATAAAAATTCAGGAACACGGCAACACCTTAACATTCGTACCGTACATTACGTTTAAACCATACACGAAGTTTTAATCAATGAGATTGAGAAATAGAGAAGTACAAAATTATAAACCATGTATTAATCTGGCATTTGTAATGAATGAGCAATAAAACCTTTAGTATAAGATATCACTTTTGTGCAAGTAGCAACTGCCCAACTGAATGCCAGAATCGCCAACTGATCTGATGAGTTAATGAATTAAAAAGAAATCTAACAGTTAAAAAATGAATATTTTAAATCAAAACGTTTTGTTTTCCTTAAAAATTAATAAATTTTGCGTACTTTAACTTAAATTCGTTAAGCCAACATATATTCATTTATAGCAAATTCGATAACCATTAATGGTACAAACTTTGACCTATTTGAAGATGTTATGGACATCTAACACCTTGAAGAACGCTTTATAAAGACGTAACTATCCAACAGTTCATTGCTATCGTGATTTACATATTGAAATTCATGAGCGTCAACCTAAATTGGCAGAGTCAACCGTCTTTCAATGGCCGTATATATTACTGCAGAATTTAATCTAAAATAACAATCCAAAAATACTGAACTCAAGTAGGCCAATGTCTTCCGCTATTTATACAGAAAATATTCCACGACATGATCAAACACTGCTGAGTGTTTCGCAACGTTCACCATCAAACCAACCAAACACTTTTCTGTTTGCTGTAGGAAAGTATGAAACTTTTCTTCTTGCAACTTCCACATTGCGGTCATTGCCAACTCATCGTGTGGCAGATGGAAGTGGTCATAATTCACTTATCTTAAATTTGGAAATACAGTGGAAAATAAATTTTCTAAGAGTCCTCAAAATTTCACAGATTTTAACATCAAAAACGTTAATCTTTCTATTTGTTATGTTAAACTTTATCATTTGCTTTTTGATTCACAGTAAGATTGTGTGTAATTAGTTCCCGGACAATTGCACTACACAAGCAACATTAAATTTACCCAATAAATTTACTCAATTCTTTAATTTAACCAGCTGCATGCGACATATATTAAGAATTTTAGCATCGAGAGAACATTTTCCAGTCCTCTGATAGCTAATATAGCCATTCAAAGGCACTAACTTGTTGGAAGATGAAACTCACCTGTTTCATTTTGTAAATCAGTTGAAAAATTTTGTTGAAAAAGGGCGCACCTCAGTTTCATTTTTTTAAATTAGTTGAAACTTTTTGTTGAAAAAGGGCTCACCTCAGTTTTTTCAGTCTGGCAGGAAGAAGAAATGGCATGATACCGGGAGCCCGAAGGGTGATCGTCGAACGGCGGAGAGGACAGAGTTTGAGTTAACATATCCAAAACTCTCAAATATTGTGGACCGCGATTTTGAGAGCGAATAGAATGTTCACTTGAATCATTGTCGCCACTCCGGTAGTTGTCTGATGCTGGTTCATCCGCACGAAGAGTTGAACTTCCGAAATGAGCAAAGCTTTCGTTCGGCGAGTTACTGTAGCTGATATCAATCATTGACGAGGGGTCAGGAGATAATTTTCTAGTTACCTCTCTAGTCAACAGCCTCCATTGAGATGTGCGAGGTTCTGTCAAAGTTGAACACGAAGATGAAGTGTCGATCATACTTCCACAAACGCCAAGTTTTCTTCGACGTAGTAACGGAAGCTCATTTTTTCTTGAAGTGCGCTTTGGAAGAAACTCATTTTCGCAAGAGGAAATTTCAACGAGCAGGGATGCGGACGATGACAAAGAAGAATCATCTACCGGCTGTGATGCTTCAGAGATTCCCTCGGAGTTTTCGAATGACGATAACTGGAGCTCAGTAAACGTTAAATTTGAGCAATGAGACCCTTCATTATTGTACCTGTCTCTGTAATCATCAAAATCGTTCAACTGTGTCCGATGATCAGCGTGACTTGGACTTGTGGCGCTACAACGTGACAAAACGTCCTCACAAGATCTCGTTTTATGTATGGATCCACGGAAATTTCTTTTGAAATAATTGGAAGGATGTTTCTTTTTGGTAATTTTGCTCACCAATGTAGGAGATGTGAGAGGTTCTGAGGCATGAGTGAGGAACGAAAATTCGGACGATGAAGGAAATATAAACGAAGAAGCTGGGCGGAGACCAAGTGTACGATTGTGAGGAGTAGAATTGAGTGTTAGTAAAGAAGAAGAAAGAGTTTCAGGATGTGACCAGGAAGGTACAGAATCAGACGAACAAGACGCAGTAAGTAAATTGAGATGAGCAAACGATAGGCGGTGAGGTGCAGAGATAAATGAGCGAGGACCAGAAGCAGAAGTGAAAGGAATAGAGGCAGAAGAGAGAAGAACAGATGCAGATGAGTGAGGTAAAGGGGCAGAAGAGAGAATAACGACAGAAGAGTGAGAAACATAAGCGGAAGGGTGAGGTGGAGAGGCAGAAGAGAGAGGTGCAGATGAAGTAGGTGGAAGAAACGCAGTCGAAGAAGGCGCAGAAATAGTTTCAGAAGGGAGAGACGCAGAGACAGAAATGAGAGGTGCAGACACAGAAGAAAGAGGGGCAGGCACAGAAGAAAGAGGGGCAGGCACAGAAGAAAGAGGGGCAGACACAGAAGAAAGAGGTGCAGACACAGAAGAAAGAGGGGCAGACACAGAAGAAAGAGGGACAGACACAAAAGATAGAGGCGCAGGGACATAGAAAAAAGTCCTCGAAGCAGGAGGGGCGACATGACAGGAGTTGCGTCGGCGACCCAGAGACTCCAAGAGCCGCTGCGAGACGCGCCTCAGGAGGGGCACTTCACTTTCATCCACGGAGCAGCTCCGCGTCTTGCACTGCGGAGCTTCCGGCATTTCACATGAATAACTTTACCAGAATTTCAATAAAAAATTTTCATCTCCTCATTACCTTCCTCGGTAAATTATAGTGACATTTTTTTCTTAGTGCAGAGAAGTTTAATAGAATAGTCTTGCATTGTCTTGTTATCTTCGCTGCTAAATTGTAATGATATTTTATTTATTTTACGATAGTTCAATAAAATAATCTAAAATTCCGTTATTACCTTCCATGAGAAGGTGTCTTGATATTTTTTTCTAGGTGCATTATTGATGTACATAATTATGTAACTGAACTTATGAACACTCCTTGAATTAGCGTTCAGTATACACTCAGTCTAAAACATTAACAGCCTCTTCGAACGTCCAGTTGAAGAGGTTCCACTATTCACGTCCAGTTCCACTATTCAACAAATTTGAGGTCTATCTAGTCAGGTAAAAATCTGCGTCCATAAGAGATATGATTGAGCGATTTAATTATCTTCTGGAACTATGGCGTCTAATCAAAAGCAAATGCTGAACAATTAGATGACAGGAAATCAAATTTTGACTAAGAGGAATCAGGTGTCCGAAAGATAGTAAATAAATGCAATAAAAGTGCATGCATATTTTAAATTAAATCAACCAAAATGAACACATCAAGCATGTCATATTCTCCGTCTCCAACAATGACATTTCCAATGCTTAAATAACGCTCTTTGAAAAACGAGAACGCAATCTTGGGTTACATTCATTATAGGTTTAAGAGCACCACGCTGCTAATTCTATACATTGAATATTTTGTCTCCAATTATCGCTCTGTTATCAGGCTGATCCTTACTTGCCGCTGACACAGTTGCGAATATTTTGTTAAGAAATTTTTTTTTTGTTCTGGATTTCTCGTTAGAGGAAAATTCAACACCATTGCACGTCTTTGACGAGGGTTCGGCTAAAGGCAGAAATGGTGCAATAAAAATCATCTTCAAGCATAAACACTCGCCATCAAAGCTGAAAAATTACACAAGCATAACTTCTTTTCCGCAATGCATCATCTAAAGGCTCTAATTCATGTCTTTGTAGCAGATTAATTTTCCAATTTGATTCTTCAGCCCTGTAAAAGCATCGAATTTATCTCTTATTAACAGAATATTCATATAAATATCATTATATATAGGCTCAATAGTCAGCTAATAATTATTAAAAAAGCCCACGCAGTATCTACAACGTAAATTTTGAAGAATCTTTATTTATAATGAAAGTTGCTAAAATCTGGAATTGGGATAAAATTGTACAAGCTTGAGCGTAGTCCGGTCTTCTAGCTGAAATATTGTGCGATCCCAAAATTAATTGGCCAACTAATCTACGGCATCAATATATTTTCCTAGCTTAATATCACTGAAAAAATTTAAGAATTGGATTCTGCATCAAACCAATCGAAGCCTCCGATGCTCTATTTCATTTGCAATGAAACTAAAATCTTTCACTTCGGGACACTCACAACGATGTCGGCCGTGAAGAATTGGCCCGAATTGTTGTGACAACTTCGATGTCGTAATCAAGGGCGTTAACACCAGAGTCTGCCGTGACAACTTGACGTCTTTATTAAGGACTTGTACACTGAAGCTAGTCGTGACAACTTAGAAGTATACATCGTCTTATTCAGAAAGCACGTGACAACTTTAATGGTTCGGTCGTGATGAAGTTGTAAACTCTGAAGATAACTTTGGCAACTTACGTGATAACTTTAATGCATCATCGGCTTAATTGCAATGACGGATTAGTGTTTATTGCTGTACAATCTTGGTGTGCTAACGGGATCTCTCAATACCAAACCATTTGGTACGAATAGCATTGACGGCTGTAACTGTACCCGTAGAAAAAAGGTTAAGCTGGATTCCACATATAATCTTAAATCGTTTCCATAATCAATACCATGGAAATTAGTCTTCCTCATCACACTCTTCAGTTCCAAACGACTTTGGTTCGCCGCTAAACTAAGGCGCGCGTGAACGACCAAGCAAACGTGGCAGCAAGCAAGATGCTGTAGGGAGGCCTAGAGGACGGCAGCGATACATGCTAGTCTTTGTGAAGCAATTTAACTGCTGATCTTTAACCTGGTCGCCAGTTGAAGATTTATACTTGCTCATTGACTTCATACGTAGCCTTGTGACATTATTAAGCAAAGATTGAAATTCAATGAAAATGTTGATGTGTAATTGTTGCATAAGGGGTCCTATGGCAGCCAATATATCAAGCTCAACTTCTGTTAATTAATGGGAACTTAATATCTTCGATTGACCATCAAACCGATGGTAAATTAATTGTCTATAAAAATGCAGAATCTTCTATACGGAAATGCGATCGATACGAAAACTTTTCACCTCACCGAGGCTCCCACAAATTAACTATGTCAAGAACTATGAATTGGGAAAAGGATCGTAATTATATACTAGACTAAGTTTTAATGATCATGTCTATACAATAATACAACTTGAATACATTCAGAGGAACTAAAAAAATCAAGCTATTTTAATAATACCTGATTCCAATAAACTTATAATTGGAAATGACAATACGAAACCCCCGCGAGATCTCAGTACCCCAGATACACAGGAGATCTAAGTATCCCAGATACACAGGAGATCTAAGTATCCCAGATACACAGGAGTTCTAATCCATCACTTCGGTATTACCGGCTTCCAAGTGTGAATTTCCTGTAGCACCTCAAGCGCTTCGTCTACCCTCTCCTGAACTCCTTTCTCCCTTGGCAACATTACTTATCAATGGCTTGCTTGCCAATTTGGGATATTGGACAGAAGTTTTCTAACGAAACAATCATTTTATGGGCAATTTAAAGAAATAACAAGTAAAAATGTGCCGTTTTTCTTATTTCTTACCGAAGAAATTAGGAAAAGGCTACATGAAGATTTAAAGCCGTCCAGATAATTCACAGATGTTTTTTACTTTTTTGACTCAGATTCAATGGTGACTTCTGCCCAATTTTCCACATAGGCTTGCTTGCACACAAAGGTATTGAAATTCATTTAAGATAATAATTATCTTGAGCTCATGAACTATTTTTATTGAATTCTGAAGGAATAATATATGTACAAGTGGGCATGTCATATAGAACCTAGAAATCAGAAACTATATTTTCCTTTCATATACGTGACTCAAATTTATGAACCAATCAAGGTAGGTAACAGACTGTATTAATCTTGAATTTACGAACCACAATTCCCAAAATTCCGCCCTATGCCGCCTAAGAATATTGACGCCATTACTCGGTTTCTGCATATTGAACAGAATTCACGATTATCTTCGAGTAGTTAGTTATCTTGTGACAACTTTATTCGCGCAATTCTTGATTGATATGCTGTGAAAATAGCGTCACGCAAATTTCCTACTCTGCTACGGGTTGAAATTTATGGCACTTATGGGATAATTCTAACTAAATTAACTATTGATATTGGTTATTTTCCATAGAGCGGTTGAGATTACAGAAACATGATGGATGAAAAAGTATACATAATTCTGTATTATTCGCTGAATAAATCATGAATAATAATGGTTAAGAGTTTGAGTCATACCCCTAAGTAGCTGATGAATCTCCAAACTTTCGTTGAGAACTTCGTAAAAGTTCTAATAGATTCATGTCTGGATTAAACAACGTTGGTATGCAAATGCAGTAATAGTATAAATATTCTAAGACAGTCACACACTAAAATTTCCATTATGATACAGCATCAAAACATTTTAAATAAAATAATTATAAAAGCCGAGAAGCTCTAGGAGGAACTAAATTGCACAGCTAAACAAGCACTCTGACTCCCACCACCTCTCCTCACCACATCTTCAGGGTAACTGACCCGCGACTCGTTTGAGCGCCTGTACCCGTCAGATTTTCAGCCAATCAGCAGCCAGCTTTCATAAGTTCACGACCGCATGACAAGTTCATCAAATCAGAAGTAGGAATTTAACCTTAATAGGTAAATGTTGTTCAAAATTTACCTTAATAGGTAAATGTTGTTCAAAATTTACCTTAATAGGTAAATGTTGTTGTTCAAATGTTGTTTATTTTTGTTCGGACTAATCATCCCCATATTGATTGTTGTTTATGAATTCGAATTCATATTTAACGTTTTTACTCCGTTTTTTTTTTTTGCTTTCTTCAGATTCTGAACTATAAAATATTAATCTTAATAAAATTCAGAAATTATTTTAACTGCAAGTTTTCCACAACAATACAAATATGAGTTAACTTTGAATTATTAATTCAAGGAAAGGATATCGAAAAAATTGCATTAATAATATTCATTCATAATAAAATGAATGGGCAGAAATTTTTACAGAATTACGGATGCCTGTACCGTAATGGCCAAAATTCTTATCGGCAATTATAGGTGATAATTACCAAGTTATATGTTTTTAGTTGCTAATATTACTTGTGGTAATTGCATGTACAATTAGTGAAACAATTGGAGATAGATTATTCCATCGTCAGTCATGTTTTTTAGTCATAAACAGGTTTTTAGTCATGTTGTCATATTTTTAGTCATGTTTTTTAGTCATAAATTTTTTTAAACATCGTCAGTCATGTTTAATCATAGAAATCAGCTCCATCGAAAAATTCACGACGTTCGATAAATTCGTGATTCGTTCACGATTATTGAATTCACGATTCGATTTCGATCACAAAATGAGATTTCCATTCATTTTTACAACACTCCTCTTTAACTTCAATTCTTGTTTGTCTGTCTGTCTGTCTTCTACAAATCTTGTAATCGATATTTAACACACTTCTACCTGTCCAATCGATCTGAAATTTTGCACACTTGCGTAAAGTCGGAGACAATGCATGAATCAGTTGACAGAATAAATAATTTTAAAATTCGATTTTTTTAATATTACAAAAATTTACAAATAATTTCATCTGCTACAAATCTTATAATTCATATATGACACAATTTCACCTGTCCAATCAATCTGAATTTTTGCACAATTGTATAAAGTCAGAGGCAATGCATGAATCAGTTGACAGAATAAATAATTTTAAAAATTTACAAAATTTTGATGTCCTAAAAAATTAAGAAAAATGATTTTTTTAATATTTTAAAATAAAATTAGAAATTCATTGTACATGTGTAACATCCAAGAAACTGGATTATTCAGAAGTGTTGTCTTTAGAAAGTAATTTTTAAACGCATATTATTATTTTCGAGATCAAATGAGGTTTGATTTCAATTAAAGTGAGATTTCACAATAAAATTTTCAAAATAGTTTTTATTTAAAAATGTCCATTAAGTGCGTCATGTTATTCATGAATATAAGTAAAACTTCTGTTTCAAGAGCAATAAATTCTAATACAAATAATTTGCTACAAAATTCGTAAAAATTTTAGCACCCTTTTATGTTTTTGCTAAGTATTAAAGTTAAAGTTGAATATACAAAATGTCTTTAAGTTTAAATATAAAGAACAAGAGACTGCATCTTCAAGTAGAATATTTTACATTGTATTTCGCATGTATCAAAAATTCCTAAAAATTATCTTTTATAACGTGCGCTAAAATATAAAAAAGCTTGGGTTAAAAAATATAAATTATTTATGTTTTTTATTATATTAAAAAACGATTATTTGCTAAAAATACTGATTTACTTTTTTTTAAATCAGTGAACAAATGGATTATAAAATCACCTACGCAAACGAAGGATGGCCTTGCAAGGCATTGATTTTCATTATATTTTTTAAAATAATTACAGCCTAAATATTAAATATGGGATTATCATTTCCTTTATTACTCATTAAGATTAAAACCGAGAAAATCTACGCCTTTTGGTTTCTGCGGCATATGGCCAAGTGGCATGCAACGGTGACGTCATTAGGCTGTGGCGTGTGGCATAAAATCATTTTAACCCGATTATTTGGTTCGTAACTTCATGTGTTTGCTAAATGATATTAAAATTACTTCAGAAACTTTATGCATCTGATTGTTACCTGATCAGTAATTTTAATAGGCAATTTGTCATATACGAGTATATGAGATGGCTCAGATGGGTTCCCGACTGGCATATGACTGTGGCCATGTGGCTGTCTCAGCCATATGGCTTGCTCTGTATGTGTGGCTGAAGTCCCTAGTCTGTGGCTGAAGTCCCTGTCTGTGGCTGACACTTGCTCGGTATGTGTGGCTGAAGTCCCTGGCTGTGGCTGAAGGCACAGGCTGTGGCTGTAACGATCAGTCGAGTCAGCGGCCGCGCGCAGGTCGGACGTGTCGGAAAATCGTCCTCGTGATGTGGACTTTCTTGCGAAGCCGGAATCGTTTCATGTAACGACCGCTTGTATGAATATCACAAAATTAATTTATACTATTATTTTATACAACTACCATTTATTGATAATATTCCCCGGAAAATAAACAGATTACTCGGTGTTGAATGTTTAGTTTCTGTAAGATATTATAGCACACTTTGTGATCAATAACAAAGCCGTGATTTTCGCCCTGGAAAACGTGACCACGCGATGCGATGTTTTCTAATGACATGAGTTCATTTACAATATAATTAATTATGTATATACATTTCACTGCAATTTAATTTTTAAAAAATTCAATAATTTAAAACTTTTGACTGTTATGTAAATATTTTACTTCAGCTATCAATATTACATATTTAAGCTTCAGTGTCTTTCAAGCAAGGGTAGTAATATTGTATTTTTATTATTTTTAACAAAATTGCTGTACAAAATAGTTTTTAAATATCGGTGCACAAAATATCATTCATTACAATGGAGTTTCCTTTCATTTTTGGTGCAGCTCCGGCGTTCCCAAGATGAAGGTTTTATTGTGAGATAATTTATGGATTTAATATAAGAATCGAATTGATTTTAAACCTGATTGATTGCTTAAATTTTTATTTTTAATCTGTTCACAAATTCCCCAAGATTGTAGGTCTAAATTACTTTGTGCACTGACAAAATTTTGATCCTTATCTATAAAAATCTTTCATGGTTCAAATTTTCTAAACTAAAAAAATTAATTTTAAACTCTAAATCGATCATACGAACTAAAAAAATCATTCATGTTTTACATTTTCGCTCCGTGTTTTCTATTTCCAAACGTTTCAGATATGAGATAAAATGTGATCTAATATACCGCTTAGAAATGCCATAAAAAACATTTAAAGCAATATTTAATAACGTGTCTATAAAAATTCAAAAGATGACGTCAGTGGCAGATACAAATTCCGTACGTCAGCGTAACGTTCCTGAAACGTCGGCGACGTGCGATAGTGTACATAGTGATGAACCCGTTACATACAACGAGCCCGTTACATATAACGAACCCGTAACGTACGACGGGCCAGATTGTGCCTCTCAGTACGTCGGTAACGCATCGGCCAATTCAGTAACGTCCACAAACTGGTGTACGTCACAAAACGCTAACGGGACGACGTCTAAATGTTCGTTTAGACGTCTCATGCGACGTCATGAGCTGCCCAAGCACCTACAGTTTAATCCCTACATAGACACGGGCTACAGACCGTTGCTTAGCGCCTGGGAGTGCATCATGAGCCTATTCTACCTACATAATGAGACCGTCAACATAATCACGCATGGTGAGTGCTGCATGAGCCTACATAATGAGACCGTCAACATAATGACATTATTTCCTTATTTCATTGTTCACTCAAGTAAATGTGGTTGACATGGTCTGTGTCTTCACTGGCAAAAGTTTGGAAAAAATGCCTACTTTGAAGACAATTTTTGTCATTGCTTCTATTATTGTCTTCTGTGCAGACAATGTTGGTCTTTGTCTTTATCTCTGTCTGCATTGAAGACAAAATTGGTTATTGTTTGCATCGTTGTTTTCATTGAAGACAAAAGATGAAAGAACAAAGAATAGTGAAAAATAACACGGAGAAAAACAAGAAAAAAGATAACAATCTGGGAGATAGTAAAAGATAGGAAAGAAAATATTGAAATAAACAGAGAAAAAGAACAATGCGAAGATAAACATTGATTGGCCAGATAAAGTAGCTATATATTAAAAAAATTGAGGGAAAATCAAAGAGCAATAACATACAGAGAGAACACCAAAAAAATATAACTCAGTACTCACTGCAGTGAGTGACAGAGCGCATTTTCTCGTCGAGGAAAACGTGAGGTCACGGACAGACGGACAGACAGACAGATAGACGGACGGACATGACGAGCGCAATAGGGCATTTATCCATAAATGAGAAATGCGCCAAAAAAGGCCGAGAAAAAGAGCAATAGATATTAAAGAGCAACAAAAAGAGAGCAGAGTGGGAAGACGCGCAGAGAGTAACAGCGACAGAAAACAAGAACAAAGGGAATAAGCAAGCCTTTAGCTTAGCTGAATGTAACGCGGAGGTGGCGGAAAAGTAATCGAGGTGATCGAATATTTAGTCCAAATCCACGTACACTATAAAAAATATTGTTTGATGAAAAATTAATTGATTAAGGAAAAAATTAATTTTTTGATGAAAAAAGTAATTAATTGATGAAAAATGAATTGATTAATAAATAAATAATCTATAATATTGATTGATGAAATTAAAAAAAATATATTGAATTTAGGAATTGTGGAATAGTTCAAAAGGAAAACGATATGTAGGGAGTAATGAAGTGAAAATACAGTACAAGGAAACATAATAAGAGAAGGTATAAAGAGGGTAAAATGAGGGTTGAAAGAGGGTAAAATAGGGCAAAAAGATGTTAAAAAGAGGGTAAAGAGGGTAAACCGAGGGTGGGAGAGCGCCGCGTTAGCAGCAAAAATCAATACTGCGGCGGCGGTGGCTGCCCTCGGCCTCTGAATGGCGAGGGTAACCGGCGAGGGGAGGAGGCCTGGTGGGCTGGAGGGAAGAACCGGCACTCAGAATAAGCTATGTCTCATCTTGTCCAAATAACAACACCCTTACTATGAGTAGCACTGATACGCCATTTTTGAGCCAGGATGACCTAAACAATGGTAAAAACTGCATTGCTACCTTGAAAAATACCCAATTATTCTTCTGTGTGTGCGCTGCAGCGGCACTCGGTCTAGCCTGCCCCCTTGTCTGCACCGTAAAAAGACTGCTGGGTCAAAGGTCATCAACCGGTAGTGACTCTGCAACAATATGCGTTTAAATATATTTACAACGCTTCTCTTTAACTTCACTTGTTGTATATTGTTTGTCTGCTACAAATCTTATAATTAATATTTAACATACTTATACCTCTCCTATTGATCTGAAATTTAGCAAACTACCGTGAAGTCGGAGACAATGCATGAATCAATTAACAGAATATAATTTTAAAAAAATGTAATTTTATTTTACTTTAAAAATTAAAAATTTTTAATTTAATATTCTTAAATGTTTTGTAAGTGAAAATAAAATTATAAATTCATTGCACATGTGTAACATCGGGAAAACTGGCCTCTTTAGAAATGTTGTCTTTAAAATGTAATTTTTAAATTCATATTTTAAAAAAATGATTTTCAAGTTGCTTTTTGGATCATACAATATTATTTATGATCCAAATATTTCTAAATAGTCACATTATTTCTTAATTGCGGATATTTAGAGCCTTTTTGAAATTAACATTTGTTGCGATTCTAGATGCTTCAACTTCCTATAAACCAAAAAACAAATATTCATGAAATATTATAACATACTGGTATAATTCAATGTCATTTGGACGATGAAAGGATTGCTTGGTAAATAGATTAATATATCATAATTAATGCTAAACACATCAGCCTTCTTGCTTAGATCTTTATGAAAGAAGGATAAAAAAAATATTTTAAAAATCATCAAGCTTGGATGTAGATCTGTGTGGGTGGGTTCATTACTACAACGCATGAAAAGCATAAGATTTCTTCTAACAAATCTCCAAATATTTTGCGACCGAAAATGTGTGGATAATCGATCTATTTGCGATCCACAAAACACGGATCTCGGATCTCTGATGGAACAGAGACCTCAATCAAGAGATCAAGTGACAGAACTTCTGTTAGGAGAACACTGGCGTCAAGCCCAGAGATCTTGACGTTGTTTGCGAGACGATATCGATATCATCAGCTGTTCAAACACTGCGGTATGATCGCAGCATGAACCCTCATATCTCCTTCACGTGGATATTGGAAAAATGTTGCTGTGGAATATACTTCGTTCTCTGAATATTATTAAGTTTTTATCACGTTCCATATTTTTTCAATGCATAAGTTGAGCGCACTCATAATGTTGCTCAAAATTAAAATTTGTCGAATAAAATGATAAGGTAATCTTTTTTACGGAAGTGTTGTCAAATCGGACTGTCAAAATAAATTTTTTACGTATTATTATCGCACGAGTAAAATATTTTGTGATGAATTAATTAGTAAAGATTTAGATGTAGTGTAATAATTCAACGTTCCATTGAGTACCATGATTAAAATAATGAGCAATGATTTTACGTTCTATTGTGTTCATCAATTAGAATAATTGATTAAGAATAATTGATCAATTAGAATAAATTGATGAACATAAAATTTTACTGCGTAGATTCAATGCCTCCATTAGAATAATAGGAATAAGTTTATTCCGACCTATTGAGTACTCATATTAGAATATTTAGCAGTAATTCGGCGTTCAATTTTGAACAAGAACTATTTAATAATACTACTATCTCAAACTGTTGAGCCAAATGCAAGAGTTTATAGAAACTTCCACCGAAATATAAGATGGAAGAACGAACATGTCCTATCGCATTTTTATTCTGAAAAAATTGTCCAATATTTTTCGCGAAATAATTATTCCTGACGTATAGTGTATTGCAATGTTACCCTCTTTATAGCGCATTTTCTCATTTATGGAAATAATACACTATTGTGCTCGTCGTGTCCGTCCGTTCGTCCGTCTGTCTGTCCGTCTGTCCGTCCGTCCGTGACTTCACGTTTTCGCCGACGAGAAAATGCGCTCTCTGTCACTCACTGCAGTGAGTTCTGAGTTATATTTTTTATCTACTGTCTGAATGATTCATTATATAGGTTGTGATGATTTTCGCTATCTCGGTTTTTGTCAGTGGCATTAGTGACCTCGCTTGTCCTGATATCTGGTCATCTCCACTTCCTGCTTATCTGCAAGTCGTTATCTATTGCTAGAGATAAACTCATTGCGACGGTGGGCCTTTGAACCTGATATATTTTTTTGCCTATAATAGTCAACGTATTTATTCACGCGACAATTTACTTGGGAACTTATCAGCTTGATGAGTCAAGAGGAGCTAATTACAGTGTCCGATAATTTTGGACTTTTATATTTGTTTGTTTACATATACGATTGTTCAATACTTTTATGTCATCATCACTTATAATATTGTTTATATCTGCACTGTAAACCTAAGCCGGTACATTTAATTTTACTTTTTAGTGCATTTCAAAAACCGAAATGTTCACTTTAAATTATGATTATCGCAGCTAAACAAATACAAACGCGTTACTAAATTCACCAAAATTTATTTCGAAAATTATTTATTTGCTTCTGGACTAAATGTATTCTTTATTTTCTGGTCAGGCAGCGCTGTAAAATTCGTAACTCGCACTAAAATTTTTCCTTGAATGATTGATGTAGTTTAGATTGATTTCATCGTTCTATCATTAATTTAATTTAGATTTATTTCATTTTAGATTAATTTCATCAACTCTCACGCACGCTCGGCGTATCTGACATACGTGACTTTGTTGCGCGTTTCACAATTTTTCAAGGATTCGCCTGAACCAATCGGCTTACGCCATTGATTTATATTATAACTTCTAAGATTTGCCATATTTATAAGGTTTAATCCAGGTCTTTAGTTTCGTGAGTTTCTGACTTTTTTAGAGCTTAATTTCTGCCTTCAGTCTTGATTTTGTTCTAGGTTTAACTTGCCGTGAAATCCGCCATTTTCAGTGAAAGCCAAAACAGGACCAGCACGAATCTCCGTACATCGACATTTCACTATCGATGTCACGATTTTCTCAAAATATTTATGACTGTTTATTTCTTTATTTATGACTGTTTATTTTTATATTAATAATATACTTGTTTATATATTTCATGACTGTTTATTTCTTCTATGACTGTATATTAATAATATACTTATTTATATATTTTATGATTGTTTATTTCTTTTATGACAAAACCCACCCATATTCTATAAATGTTTCGTTCGGCAGCTATTTATATTTTATTTTCACTTCATCATTGCTCGCGAATTCTTCAGATAAAATTCTTCAAATAAGAAACAAATGACCTCACATTTAGTCGATTCGGAAATATTAATTCTACCAATTCATGAAAACTGGTCGCTTGAAATAGCAGTCGCTTGAGGTCAAGCGCTGCTTGAAATCCATTATTGTGTAATTATCATTCATACAGTATAGTCACAGTACAAAAATATTGACTAGAAGCACGAACCGGCAAAGTATTCTTTCCGACGCGTGTTACGTTCTGAGATCTGTCATTATTCGGATACGAGGTTAATGCTAAATGCTGTCTAAGTCCATGTGCCTGCCTTTCAGCATGACTAGTTGAATATTGTAGTCATGGTCGAATTAATATATATTAATTCAACCATGATAGTAGCATCGTGCAGTTTGATGTAAGGATCATTTATCGTATTCCCAATACATAAGTTTCGAGATTATGCTGCATCACTCGCTAGTAAATCTTGATATCCTTTGTCTGACCACAACGTACGTGATGTGCGTACAAATGGAACGCACGTTACGTACGACAAAACGCACGACTTGTGCAATAAAAATTAATATTCAAGTCAAGTTTGAGTGTTCTATTGTTTTCTTACAAGATAATTTTCAATAAATTCGCTTCTTCGCAAAGATTATTGTCCGCCGAAGATCGAAAATCCAGAGAAGCTTTATAAAATTTCTCAATCAGGGCTAATCTAAATGAAACAAATGAAAAAAAACATGTGGGATCTCAAATGCTGTAGGTATGTTATTCTAGAGAACAGAATTATTTTAAGTGTACAAATTCTCGAAAGCAAACAGAAATACGATTTCCTTGCATCTTATGAATGGAAATTTATTTGCTTTTCATCGTAGCTCAGTTACACATCCGCCTTGCAAACAGCGTATCCCTTTATTGAGTTACAACTACATACGCTTGTTTATATACTGAGTTATTTATTATGTGGGATTTAACTGGGTGCGGTCGATGCCTGAATTTATTTTATATTTCGTGTTTAGAAAGAGTATTTTTTATTATGTTATGTGCGCTAAAATTAGAATGCTTGTGTGAAGCGCAAGCGGGAAATGAAAGCGCTGATCGAGGTTACATGTCCCTTCAGCATTTCTAATGCATTAATTAATAGCTTGATTAAGAAATCGATAAATCAATGAAGAAATGTTGAAATTATGTCGCTCCAAGTTCAATTTTCTCTTGTTAATGAATCGTTGAGCGTCAGCACGCAACGCTTCTTTATCTAACATTATTACAATCAGAATTCCAGTAGAGATTAATTCTTGATTCTGGATAATATGGATTTTTTCCTGAATGCCCTCGACAATATTTATCTAAAAAGTGTTAAAATGAAATCTAATTTGAACTTTCTTTTTCGATTCTTTGTTCACCGTCAAAGGAATTAGATTTCATTAATTTTTTCCACTTCGTGATCGAGTTGCGTCGGTTTTATTTTAATACATTATTTGTAATTCAGAATTATTTGCGCATCAGAATGTTTTTCATGAATTTCTCTCCTAGCTTGACTATTAGATTTAAATTGTTTAAAATATTTATTAATGTGCCGGTAGATTTATATGTGAATTTTAATCAAAGTTTTCCAACAGAAGTTTCAGGAAGCAGGATATAGCTTACCATAATTTTTTTAGTGTTTCAGTCCCGTATCAAGATAAACCTTGTATCAGGTCTGGTACGCAGACTGTGTAGATGTACAGACAAGTACAAATGTAGCGTGTGATGACTGAACAGCACACGTACGCAACAGTGACGGACATTTCAATTGCTGCGCCAACTATCAGGAACTATCCGCTCTAGCGACACCTTACTTTACTTGCTGCTTTTCTAATGCTGCATTTAGTCATACATTTGGTGCTTTTCTAATGCAACATTCAGTCATGCGTTTGCTACTTTTCTAATGCAATATTTAGTCATTTGGATATGCCGTTGTATGCCGTTGCTTTACATTATAATTATTGTGAAGGAACACTACGATTTAATGATTGTTCTTCGTCACTATTTTTCGATAAAATTATAATTAAATCTAGTATGATTTTGTTAGTTCCTTATGATTATTTTACATCAATTTTGATTAGTATCACGTTCGTTATTGTCAGCGTGCTCCAAGAAGATTATGTCTATTGAAGTGAACTAAAATCAATTAGAAAACTCAGCAATTTAATGATAGTTTAACTCTGGGAATAGAAATTTTTGTCACTCTCTTATAGTCACTCTGTGAGAATAGAAATTTTAAGTTAAATTATCCGTAATCTTTTGTCTGTAGCAACCTGAAGGACGTGAACAGAGAACATTTTAAAGTTGTCGTACATGGCAGAAACCATCAATGCAAATCATTTTGCGCTCACTAGCGACGCATAATTTTGGGAAGTAGGCTTGTGACAATATTGCTCAGGTTTGTCATCTTCAACCGACCATGGACGAAAGCAATGGTGAGCTACAGTGCTGTGATTTTTTAGCGCATTTTCTCATTTATGGAAAAATGCACTATTTTGCTCGCCATGTCCGTCTGTCCGTCCGTCCGTGACCTCAATTTTTCGTCGACGAGAAAATGCGCTCTCTGTCACTCACTGCAGTGAGTACTGAGTTATATTTTTATATGCTGTTCTTGTGCATCAAGGTCATGTTTGATATCTTTAGTTACTCCTCCCTACTAATTCCAACTCTATTAGGAATTTACTATATACGGGTTATCATGTGCCACTGAGAATGAAAAACCATCAGATGATTGTATCGTATGATATTTATGAGAAACAACATGTATACAATATTATTTATGCCTTCATTTTCAAATGAATTTGGTGTTTTTTAAAAATAACATGTATAATACAGGGTGACACAAAAAAAACAGAGCTCACTAAAAGTCTTATAACTCCTGAAATTTTATTCAGTTTGAAACAAAAATTCTATGGAATTATGTACAACCTATGTAGCCAACATCTGCAAAATCTCAATTCTATACCACAAAAACTCTTTAAACTGCAAATGTCTTTTGCTCTGTAGTCCAAGGCATCTCGAAGCTCACACGTGGTAGACTCTTAGATCAATCCGTCTTCTTAATGAATCTGAAACAAATAACAGGATTACTTGAGTATTGTGGAAATTATTCAACTTTTTATGAGCTCTGTTTTTTTTGTGTCACCCTGTATTTTAATTATTATTCCATGAAATACTCCCATGGGCCGTTTGGGGTCAATGTATAATTCGTGTATATATATACGTATAAAATTTATTCAATTTTCACTTTATTTGTTTCTAAATTTTTTAATCATGCTCAAGATAATGAAGGGAGATGAAGTGAAACTTTCAAGCTACAATGAAAATTCAGGAATCCGCCATGGACGGTGATGGTCATAGAAATTTGGACTGAGATGTTTAGGTTGAGGATCGAATTTTTCCTAGTGAACGAAATGAATTAGAAATGAAAGCCATGCAATATTAAAATGAGCCAAGCGATGAATTTGGAAACGATGAAACTGTAGTCTTGTAACTTCTACTTAGACAACTGGGGCCATACTTTCAAAACTCGCTAAGTGAACGTAAGTAATTACGCTCTATTTTCTTGGCTACGATTGTTGGATTTTGCTTGAAAGGCCGTCAATGATTGGCTGATGAACTTACGATCTCTTAACTTTTTTTTTTGAAAGTATAGGCCCTGCGGTTCGTCAGTCTTCCTTTCGTGGATCATCTTGCTAGCAAAGAAATTTTGTCTGGTGGTGCTGCGAAAATCCCAAGACTACCAAGTGTATTTAAAGGCAAAAAAGCTGATGAAAAACGGGAGAAGAAGTATAGGTGATCGGATATATGTAGAGCTCGTTTACAAGCAAACTATTTACGAAATTATTTACGTAAAATGGCGCGACAACGAGATGCCAGTTTAATTTTGCATGAGTTTGAGTTTAATTTTGCATGAGCTGCTCTAGTGACTGTCATGAGATATAAAAAAAATGATAGATGTGACATGCTGTGACATAATCCAAAATAAAACGAATGTCAGTGAAAATTGAATTTCAAAGCAAATTTCATTAAATGTTTGAACATTCAAAGAAAAAAACACAAATCAAAACATCGGTTGCTAGTGCACTATAAGTAAGAAATGATAATGCACCACCGGAGAAATGTAGAAGGCCTCTGAAATCCACTCTCTGAAATCCAGAAAATGCCTCTGAAATCCACTCTCTGGAATCCAGAGAAGGCCTCTGAAATCCACTCTCTGAAATCCAAAGAGTTCGCAATCCCACGTACTGGTCCCGAAAACATTGTCTGTTCCAGTTTTGTGCCTTCCCAGTATTAGAACAAAAAAAAACAAAATCAGGCACACAACTGACAAATGTGCCAGTTGAACTACATTTTTGCACAAGAAATGCAAAGTCAATCATTATCTTCTAACTTTTTCTCAACCTACCATGCAGATTAGACTTGTTATACTGAACTTCCTACTAGCATAAATAAAAATAACAGTATAATTTTCTAGTCGGTGAATACAGTACATTTTTTGCCAACTTATTGTTTATTTCTCCTCACTTTATAACAATCCTGGGGCCATACTTTCAAAACTCGCTAAGTGAACGTAAGTACTTACGCTCTATTTTCTTGTCTATGATTGGTTGATTTGGTTTGAAAGGCCGTCAATGATTGGCTGATGAACTTACGATCTCTAAACTTTTTTGAAAGTATGGGCCCTGATCATAACAGAATATACCATGTAATATTTCACCTGTGTGCCTGATGTTCCTCATAAGTGACTCGTATATACGGTATATTACTGACTTCTGGTGACAAATGTCCTCCCTCAGGGACAAGTTATATATTTTTTAATGATGTAATGATATATGAAAAATAGTATATATATGATGTTATTGCATCGCGAATGACACAAAAATAATGAAATAAAAATTATTTCTTCCTGGCTTTCGTATTCTCGTATTTATTTTTTTCAATAATTTATACTCGCTTTCCATTCCCAGTCTTCCATTAAAATCTCACACACAGTATTTTGCAGCCACCTGCTCACAACAGCAGTAATGAAGTACATTTATTCATTTCTCGTAAACCATTCATTTCTCGTAAACATCAGGATCAGGTACGACAAAAATGTTCGACGCGCAATAGATGTCGTTTTCAAAAGTGCCGCATCGACTTAATCGAAAAAGTGTCCTTTGCTGGGAAAACTGTGATGGTCGGTTGGCGTACGAGGTGACATGCAAACTATACATGCGTGTAAGCTATGTTAAAAAAACAAAAGCGTAGAGAGGAATATGAAGGAGATTTCTGATAAGTTTGTGATATTTAATAGCAATTGTAAGAAATGTAAATTTCTGAAAAACGTATCCTCCGAACGTCCGAAGTGTAAATATGCCAATCAAAACGCTTATTTTCCTGCACAATGATAATATTTCGTCTGACACAATCAAAAATGTTCGTTTTTGCTATCGCTTTTTAATCTATGAAAGTGTATCTGCCCATAGCTGTTATCGTCGCAATCGAGGATAAATTAAAGCTCAAATAACATCCAAACAAAGTTATTTACAACCCAAGACATCATAAAGTTAACATCATCTAGTTTTATTGGCCTCCACGCGCGCCATTTATGCTCCTCGCTGTTTAACATCGTCTAGTTTTAGACGATGTTTCTAGTTGATAAACCAATGATTATGCAATTAATTTCTGGTTAATAAACCAATGTTTCTAGTTAACATCGTCTAGTTTTAGTGGCCACCACGCGCGCCATTTATGTTCCTCGCCGTTGTTATTTTGGGCGTCTGGCAAACGGCCGACATGTGCGTGCATTGCTACAGACGTCGACATCTACAGACGCATCGTGTTGCGTCACGCGTCTCGACAACGTCATGCTGACGTCACTCACTTATACTTTCATATCATGAAGACATTTATAATTATTTAATATATTTCAGAAAATAATGCAAATATTTCAAAAGCTAGATGTGCTGGAGAAAAAACCATAGCCAGTTTTAAAATTAGCCGCAAAAATTTATTATCACAGAACCATTTCCTTGATGGACCAGTTTTATACTTCTTATTCTTCCTCAATCCTTTCTCTTTTTTGCTCTTCATGTTCATCTACTTCTAGATCGTTGCTTTTAGATTTTTAGCCTTTCATTTGGTAGTAATATCAAATATTTAACCCTAATAAAAAGCAATATTATTTATATTCTCGATCACAAACTAATTCTTCAAACTCTAATTGACACTTCAACACTTGTTTCATTTTCGTGCCAGTATCTGAGAATCGTTTTTATCTTTATTCTTTTATCGAGAATATTTCATCCATGAACGGTTATCATTATTTCAAGCCGCACGCGATCAATTGCCATTTAAACACACAAGATATGAAGCCAAATACTGTCTTTGGCTGCCGGCCATAATTAAGCTTTATATAACAATGAATCCATACCGAAATTCTCACAAATATCCCGTAAATAATGCACTGTAAATAGCAGTTCATTTGTAATCTGAGACTAGAACGCATGTGCTCTCTTGCTCGTTCATTTACTCGATTACGATAGAATTGAGTTACCTTGCTCGTGCTTGTAGAGCATGTAGAGATAACACTACATGGTTGTGACATGCTGCTAACGTTATAAGGCTGTGACATGTAGCTAACGTTACGAGATGGTGTTATTTAGTTAACTTTTTAAGGTTATGACATGCATCTAACGTTGAAATGTTGCGACATGTAGCTAACGTTACAAGGTTGTAACATGTAGCTAATGTTATAAGGTTGTAACATGTAGCTAACGTTATAAAGTTGTAATATGTAGCTAACGTTATAAGGTTGTAACATGTAGCTAACGTTATAAGGTTGTAACATGTAGCTAACGCTATAAGGTTGTAACATGCAGCTAACGTTAGGCTGTAACATGTAGCTAACGTTACAAGGTTGTAACATGTAGCTAACGTTACAAGGTTGTAACATGTAGCTAACGTTACAAGGTTGTAACATGTATCGCACTCATTATCCTCATCACACTAGTTCACTCGTTCTCGACAATGCAAGTCTATCTTATTTCGAGCAAGAAGTATAACTCAGTTTCAAAATCGTATATATTGTACGTGAAGGAACTTTTAACCATGTTAGCTCAGTCTACTTACACATTTATGCCTCACCTGCTCTTTTATTTAAAAAAGTTCATTTATTGAGGGCATTACGTAAAATTTTTGAGAAAAGTTAACAATACAAAATTTTATTCAAAGTAATAATATCATTAAATTATTATTTTATTTATCATATTGCGTTTTGTATCTTTTACAGTAAATTGGTGTGGCACAAAATATGCAGTCCCGTACTTTGGGCAGCCTGTAAACTATAGGTTAATATTGTTTGATTTTTGAACATAATTCGGATGGTTGCTTCGTAAGCATACACACACACTTAGAAAACATACTTTGATTTAACCATTATAATACTAAGTTATTGGAGTAAATAATAGTAAGATTTTGAGTAAAATCACCTCAATGATTATCAAATAAATTCATGATTACTTTATTCAAGAAGAAGAAGGTGAGTTAGAATTGAATTGCATTTTTTTAGTAATACATCAAGTCTTTGAAGTGTTTAGTCACCTTGACCAAAGTTAGTCACCTTGACTTTCTCATTTCTGACATTGTTAATTAACACTCTAATTATTTTTCATGCGTGGTAGGAACAAACTGCCTTATAGCTTTTTATTATTTGTTGACCATTAGGCATATTAATGTCATTATGCGCGTAGCAGAAAGCATTCGCCTTTGGTGCCTCTATAAGGTGTGTTTTTACGCCTAGATGCCAGCTCAGGACTGAAATAATTCATGTTAGTAAAATTAATTGAGAATTTGGAAATTTTATATGCTCACAAAGAGCTTTTGTTCCTCTCAGAACAATGACTGTGTCATATAGTCTAAATAGTGACACAGTTTCTACAGTTTCTTACACACAGCACGATTAGAGAGCGGCCGTAGCGTTTATGCGTCCTTTTGCTAGACCAAACTGTGTCAGGATGACCCACATAACTGAACAAAAATTTCGAACACAGTCTCACTTATTTCACTGAGTGAATCAATTATATCACAGTTATACCTATATGAATTTTTATACTTAAAAAACCTTTCCCTATAGATAAAATACCTATATTAATATAAGTGTATTGAGAAACAGAGAAATGAGTGATATTTATCTAAATATCAGGGTACTTTTTGAAATTTTTTGGGTCACCTTTACTCATTCTGGCAAGGAAACAATGTCGTACTATTACTACGAGTAAAATCTGCGACTATTTGGACAATGTGACCCATTTCTTTCTCTCCGTGATTTGTTGCCATGGCGCCTTGACGCGCGGGCGAAGAATAACATTTGTGGCTGACGGTGGAGGCTGCTTATGGTTGGCAGGCTTGGCAGGTGCTGCGTGTGTTTGGCAGGTGCTGCGTGTGTGGCAGGAGCTGCGTGTGTTTGGCAGGAGCTTGGCAGGTGCTGCTTGTGTTTGGCAGGTGCTTGGCAGGGGCTGTGTGTGTTTGGCAGGAGCTGAGTATTCGACATGTGTTGTATGTTTGGCAGTTGTGCGTGTTTGGCAGGACCTGAGTATTCGACATGTGTTGTATGTTCGGCAGTTGTGCGTGCTTGAAAGGCTTGCAGGTTGGGAAGGCAAGCGTGTTTGGCAGGTGCAGCGTTTGGCAAGAATTCATTCTTTCACAAGAAAAAGTATCTCATATCGCCACACTTGTTGCGGCATTTAAATACATCAAATGATACCCTAATGCCGCCGTACGAGCCTCTCGTTCGTTCATATAGTCATTGGTGACTGAATCGATCATGTTGTCAACGAAACACCTACAAACACTCACTACTGACGCGGCATGAAGCAAAGCATACCTTAGTAATCAATTCATATGATATTTTATGTGATAGTTTGTTTTATTTCTATAAGGTTTTAGGTGAATTTTTTCCTTTTTTTCATTCATTTATAGAACACATTACTTCATCTCAAGTTTCAAGGTTGTAGCACTTACATTTTCACAATAATAAAACCACTTATCGTATGATGGGATGCCTATCCGTATATAGGCCAGTTATCTACCGTCAATAATTTGGCCATGTTTCGTAACATGAATCCTGCTGCTTTTCAACATGTCTCCAGTCAAGTTTCTAGACTTTGCTTAAGCGTTGCCTCTCGCTATGGCTTGGTTGATGTTCCTCAACTTCACCCAACAACGTTTCTCAACATTTATTTTCCACATTTTTCAATTTTGTTCCTGCAAAGTTTCGCAACATGATCCAGCCACGTTTCTAACTATGTCTGTGTCTGACGAGATCAAAATTATTAACCATGCAGCCAATTAACCGTAAGTTAACTACATCTAACATGCGTAACAATATGATAAATATCAATTAGAGAACTTCAAAAGCCTTGAATAAAATGTTTATATTTGATGAATGTTCATTAACCAAGGTTTATCTTTCAGGAGTACCGATCAAGTAACAACATAATAAATACTAATTTGCGAATTTCAAAAGCAGTGAATAAAATAGTTATATCTAATGAATGTTCATTAACCATGGTTTATCTTCCAGGAGTACCGATGTTGTACATCTTCTTCATGTGGCGGTCAATGGTACCGTGGGACGAGATCAAGATACCCATCCTTCCATGGACCCATTTGCTGTCGTGCGTGAGCCCGTGGGTCGGGTCTACCATCTACCACATGTTTATGAACCATCGAGCTGGCGAGTCGTGCTACCGCTCACTACTTCACCTCGACATGTTCGGCATTTGGATCACCCAGAGCTTCGGTGAGTATTTCAAAGCTTCTTTATGTTACCCGTAGCTTCAGTAGGTCAGCCGAAGCTTCTTTAAGTCAGCAAGAGCTTTTTAGGTCACCCAGATCTAGGTTATGTCAGCGAAATTTTTTTTTTTGTCCCCCACAGCTTCGCTGAGGCCTCCAGTTCTGCGTTAGGTCACCTATAGAGCTTTGCAGGGTCACCCAAAACTTTGTAATATCACAGTGTTTTGGTAAGTCAACCAGTGCTTCAATAGGTCACCAGTAGCTCTTTTAGGTCTTCCATACTTCCATAGCTCCTTTACTTAACTCAGTGCTTTCCTTAGACACCCAAACTAAAGTATTGTTAGGTCACCCGTAGCTTTTTTAAGTCATCATGTATGCAGAACAAAGCTTTGCTATGTTTCCCCGAGCTTAAATGGACTACCTAGTAGTTCTGACTAACAAATTTGTCTCGATCACGCGCCATTAAAAGGGCGCATAAATTTATTAGAATATGATGCTAATGTCTTCGAAGATATTGATAAAAAGTTACTGACTCTTCATGCATTACCAGCATCGTACCTCATCTCACTCCCCTTCAAATCTCCCACCTTATCTTCCATCTCTTTTTAGATACAAATTTACAATATATGATGTGCACATTTACATAGGCATGGAGGCTGGAAGTTATATTCGTTTTACCGAATATTTTACCGGCGAACGTACAGACATTAATAAACAGTAAACCATGTCTTCCTGGCAATCAGTGATTCAGCCTTTTTCTGACAACAAACGTTTGTGCCTCTTTCTGACAATAAACGTTTGTGCCTATTTTTGGCAACAAACGTTTGTGCCTCTTTAGGGCAACAAACCTTTCTGCCTCTTTCTGGCAACAAATGTTTGTGCCTCTTTCTGGCAGTAAACGTTTGTGCCACTTTCTTGCAACAAACGTTTGGGCCTCTCTCTGACAACAAAATAGTCATGGTTTGATAAGGACTATTAATTAGGACTTTTAATGCCTTGCCTTTAAAGGCATAGTCATGGTTTGATAAGGATTATTAATTTAGGCCTTTAGTGTAATCAAATACAATTAAATAGTACCTTCAATGTATTGTCTATAATAACGATCTCAAGCTGTAACAAAGAATATTAAATTACAATCATTAATATTATGCCTGATATTTCACTCACTGATTACCTTGAGGGCGGATTACGTATTCTTTTCGTAATATTGAAAATAATTACAATATGTTGAGGAGGCGTTAAATCAATAAATTTTCGTGCCTGAATTAGACGGTAATTTCACTTCTATTCGCGGTGGAGATGAAGTCTTGATTACCGGTTAAATTTTTCACTAAAATATCGGAAAGGACTACTGTCTTGCTTCTCTGGGTAATCTAAATTGATTAAAATCATTATTATACAGGTTTTTTCTTCTAACAAAACCTGTAAGACTGTTGCCGCTGTCAGTGTTAGGAGTAATTTTCAGTATTTACTAAAATGTACAGTTTTATTTCATATTAATATTATTAATAAAGTAAAATTATTACGTTAAGAAAAGTTAAGATTAATTTGTATTATACGAAATTTGTATAGTGAATCGTACCTCTTAATAAATTTAATAATTAATCATTTATTAATAATTAATTTGGAAAAAATTAATAATTTTGATAATGATGCATAATTTTGATGCTTCATTGTTTTGATAAGATGAGAAAAATAAATACAACAAATAGAAATTGAAATGGAAAAATCGGAAATAACAAACTTTTAAAATTATTCTAAGAATTTCATCACAATGACCGAGATATTTGTTTACAGGTGTCATTAGTGAAATTCAATTTTAAGTTGTTTCCACAAACGAAAATTTGATGACAGGAATAAATTTTTTCAACCGTCATTCAATTTTCGCATTCATAAATTGTGTGTGGTGGAAGATTATAAATTATTTCTTCATTATTTTAATAAATTGAACTACCTCTGATTAGATTTGTCTGCCATTATTTCATAGATGCAACGGTAGAATAATTCATTAATGAATGTAATACGGGACAGTAAATGATTTTACATGTAAACCATGTAAAAATTTTACATTTGCATAATAATTAAATTGTATTTTTTCAAGTTGTCTACATATATTCTCACTTCCAGAATATTTTCGGAAGGGATAAATTACTGTGTTACTTGGAAAAGATGAATTAATTCATTTTAGTTCTGTTCTATCTTATCTGAAATTATAACATTGTTGATCTGGCGTCAATCAGTGAATTCGCACAAATAAATAATTATCAGCACGTATTAGTAATCATTCAGCTGTCAAGAACACATACCCATTCACAAACACGGTCATTTATGGACACTCTCAATTAAGCATTTAATACAATGTTGATACGACTCCGCAACAACAAATGCAACCTCCGACATTTTTATTTCACTTCTCATGTCTACTCAAATCATAGTTTGTTTGTTTATTTATTTTTTTTTTTTTGCAGATCCATCCTTTTTCCTTATCTTTTTCTTCCTCGTATTTTTTATACAGCCAGGAAAAATCCCTCAGTATAAAAGGACTCGAGCTTTCTATATTCCTAAACCTTTCAGAACATTTCTATCCTTGTCGCGAGCCCCTATCAGTCATTCGCCTGGTCTTAAATCTTCCATAATAAATCAAAGATATGTGTTTCATTTATAGAATGCATCGATGAGCTCGAAATACATCGATTACCTTGAAATCAATCGATTATCTCGAACTACTTTGATTATCTCGAAATACATCGATTATCTCGAAATACATCGATTATCTGTAAATGCATCGATTATCTCGAAATACATTGATTACCTCGAAATAAATCGATTATTTCGAACTACATCGATTATCTCGAAATCCATCGATTTTCACTAAATGCATTGATTATCTCGAAATACGTCGATTATCTCGAAATACATCGATAACCTCGAAATACTCGTAAAACCAAAAAAATATTTCTGTGTCCTTTCACCTATGTATGCATGCAAAGGATACGCCCGCACGAGAGGGCACTGTGGACGAAATGAGACTTTCCCGCCCTTTGTGATGAAATCATATTTTCTAACAAATTTAGTTTTTTCTTCATTTAAGCAAACGAAGCGAAGGCTATATCGCAAAAACCAGTAGTATATCTCGGGTTTCAACCGTTTTATACTCGATATTGAAATGCTTCCTTACCACAAACGATAGGCGTCTTGGGAATAAACATAGTTAAATTTTCAAAACAAAATAAGGGTCTTAGCAGCACAAAGAAATCTGTTTTTTAATGTTTTTTTGTCACTATTTCATTCATTGTAGATATAACTCTATTCTACAAGGTTCACACCATTTACTGGCACTAATGTTTATGTCTTAACTGCCTTAGACATCGTTGTTCGATGTGTTTCTAAGACTATAGGGAGATTTTCACTCAGAAAACCGTACGTGAATTCGATTTGGTTTCAAATATCTATAAACATATTAAAAGCACAGCGATCAAATTCATCAGTTTCAGATTGTCTCATTCATTCCGACGATCTCATAATGCTGACGCAAGATCATTACTAAATACCTAAAACTTTGTTTATAGACATTTATACATTTTTATGCACGTTCACATGAAACTATTCTTTCCGTACACTGTCGGCTAACTATATAACATCGTCGGTGAGTTATGAGTAACCAGCATCATTGAGAGCTTAGATACATCCACTTTCATTCTGATTTTTATCATTAGGTTTTGGAACAGCTTTTTGTATTCTAATAAATACTTTACTGAGAGACTGTTTTCATAATGTATAAGAATATCTCAATTTTCTCTGGCAATTTTTCTGCGTAAATTTCATGAACGCGTGAACACTGGAATCGCAAAAACTGAAATTTTGAAGCCAGTTTTGCCCTGATTTGAGCAACATGGCGTATTCCATCCTAACGCGCGAGCAGCTAAAATACTGAAAGTAAAGTAGGCCCCATAGAGATTTTGTTTTAGATGCATTGTAGCGGGCGAACTACGCTCCATACACAAAGTTACTGGGTCTCTGCAAACGGGCCTTAACATACGAGGATGAATCAAAATGGATCAGCAAATCTTCAGAGACCACACGGTATATTTAAATTTCATGGAGAATCCACAGCCACAACATAAGACTATTAGCTAAATGCGTAAAGGTTCACGAGTACAGACAATATATAGACATTAAATACAGACATTAATAGACATTACAAAGAGTGGTAGGTCGGGAAATAGTAGGCTACTAACTAGTAATCCGCTGCTTCCCGCGATAACTACCTACGCATACTTTCACTCCTCAGTCTCCGATAGAGAGGTGCGGCGGCTGAAGAAAACTAATAGCGCGGCCAAGTTAGCCCGCTACAGCATTACCGCCCAGTACCATATCAGTGGCCCAAAGCCAATATCGCATACCACCGTTATCTTTCTAACGTTGCTCGCAGTCGCATTACTTCGAATTGAGCCTAGTACGTCAAATGTCCTATGTCGTCTTACTTGCTTCCTGCCGTCGCTTTCTTAATCTACTGCTAGCGCCTGAAACGCCGCAGTTTCGTCATACCAGTTGTTACCTAAACCTAGCCTAATGCCGTCGGATGCCCTGTCTGTCCCAAGCGCCTTACGATGCGTCCTTATTTTGCCTCCCCAACAAAATTTAGATGCGAGCCCGACTCTACAATAGACAACATCCACGACACGGAAGCCAGTAAATCGGCCGCTAATATACCGCTTCGGCTCTGGGTTTGTAGTGCAGCCTCTGGACAACTTGCAAGCTCGGCATTACTCGACTCGGGTAACCTTCTCATTCTCTTAGGAGACTATACGTATACGTAAAGGAAATTCTGACTAGAAACTATCTCGATCAGGCGGCCGAGCAGACCCATAATAACTTGGCGCCTAGTGTAGTGACTATTCGGCTGAAGCCTAGGTGGTCCCCGAATTTTGTTAGTGCTAAACTTTGCCTACCGCCGTCGAAGGCTTTGTCTGCAACAAGCGCCCTAAAAGTCACCTTAGTTTCACCAAACAAGTCGTCCCTAAACCTTGCCTACAGCCTGCAATAGCGCCTGCCATAGCGCCCTAACTGCCATAGCGCCCTAAAACGTTACCTTAGTTTCACCAAACCTGTCGTCGCCTAAGCCTTGCCTACCGCCGCCGCAGGCTCTGTCTGCCGCAAGCTTCCTGAAACGTCACCTTAGTTTCGTCATACCAGTCGCCGCCTAAATCTTGCCTACTGCCGTCGCAGGCTCTGTCTGCCACAAGCTTCCTAAAACGTCACCTTAGTTTCGTCATACCAGTCGTCGCCTAAATCTTGCCTACCGCCGTCGCAGGCTCTGTCTGCCACAAGCGCCTTAAAACGTCACTTTAGTTTCGTCATACCAGTCGTCGCTTAAATCTTGCTTACCGCCGTTGCAGGCTCTGTCTGCCACAAGCGCCCTAAAACGTCACCTTAGTTTCGTCATACCAGTCGTCGCCTAAATCTTGCCTACCGCCGTCGCAGGCTCTGTCTGCCACAAGCTCCCAAAAACGTCACCTTAGTTTCGTCGTACCAGTTGTCGCCTAAATCTTGCCTACCGCCGTCGCAGGCTCTGTCTGCCACAAGCGCCCTAAAACGCCGCATGAGTTTCGCCTTACCTGCCGTCGCGCAACTCGCAGTGCTGAGCGTGAGGCTCTCGTGGCTGGGAGGTGGCGATACCTTAGCTTCGCAACACTATATCATGCAGGTAACTTGCCCAGCTACATTGCCTGTATCGTTTTGTGCAGGAAACTTGTTCAGCTGCTACCTTTTGCTTGATATTTTTCAGGTAGCTTGCCTAGCTGTCTGGTAATTTACCTATATTTGCTCTCCCTGCATCGACTAATGCAGGTAAACTTTTCAGCTTACCGCAACGTTTGCCTAGAATTCTATTTTTCATTATTTTCTCGTTAATTATTGTGCGTATTGATATTGTTTTCCTTGGATTAAAATTTTTGCACACATAGGACTTTGAGGTCGGGTTAAATGAAAGTTATTATTACTCATTTAGCCGTAATTTCTTTTCCCCTCTCCAAGTTTCCATTCATTTATGAAGGATTCTCTTATATGTCACTCAAAAAATTATGTGTCACAAGCTATGGGAGGGAAAACCAGTCGATCCATATTTCAATCACTTATTTCAATCGCACTTAGTCTAACGTGACACAACTTTACGTTCACAGTCGATGATTATTCCTAGTCCACCTGTGTACAGTTTACCCTGTTGTAGTTTGTTCCCGTGGTAAATTTCGAATTATTCGTTTGCTCTCTGTATAAATTTCGATTTGTTTGTTCTTTCTATTTTGTAAGTTCTTTGTGGTTTGCCTGCACACTTGGCGAGTTATCAGTTCTCTCAGTCCTCAATTCTCACTTCTACTACCTATTTTGTCCGCATGGCATGGGCTGTTTAGCTCAACGAACGTGACTCCACGTTTTTTCCAAAATTCTGCTCTGAGGCTTCTCTTTTTTCTTAAAACAAACTCTAGGATAATTGATAAAGTAAACCCTGTACATTAAAGTGGTTGCAGCATATGTAGTGTAGAAATTATCATTGTATATTTAAACCATTACCTCAAGTAGTTCTTCATTTGCATGCCAAGAACTTTATTTATAGGCGTATCATTTGTGACCACTGATGGTGACTCTCTTTTATACGCGCATAATATTTATTTGTAAAGGACAAATGACGCCACAAAGCCAATGATTTATGCTCGATTGTCAGTTCTTTGGAAGGATAACTTTTCTCTGATCGCCAAATCAGCTAACAAAATTGTTTGACATTGTATATTTACACATAAAAATAAAAGGTCTTTGCATGCATTATAAAAGCTTAAAAAGTTTCACCTCCGCTAATTTTTTTTTCAATTTTTGCATTGATCAAGAGCTTTGTGTGATACGAAAAACCTCATACATTGAAACAACGACATTATGACAAATACTTCACGTCCATGCAATATTCATAACAAGAATATATACATAAATTGTTCGTTAGGACTCAAATTTCACGCTTGATTTATCACTCTGGTGGAAACGAAAAAGGGCGACAAATCAGTTGACAAGTGTTCCGTGATATGTGACATTGAATCGGTGTGGTATAAAAAGTTATACCAGTAAATTTGTGCAATGTATATTGTATGTGGTTTTAAGTACCATTGTGAGGAAAAATCGTGCAAATGCATCAAAATTAATGGAGATTATATTATAATTTAATGTTACGAAATATCTTTTATCTCTAACATTCAATAATTTTTTCCGGTATTATTCGTGCGGTCGATGTTAATTGAAGTGATCGCTGCTTTGCATGCTTTCAATCTCCGCCTAATGCGCATTCTTGCCGACTAGCAGATGTATTTTTGACGCCAGGCGTAGAATCAATGCTGGTACTTATCTTCGCCGTTAATATTACGATGAAATTGATTACCATGTTCTGATCCTAAGTCAAAAATGAAGCTTAGTAGGTCGTTTTGACAGTTTTGACACTGACTAGTTTGTCATCAGTGCGAAACTAGCTTCTGAAGGGTCTCTTTAAAACGATTTGTTTCTTTTGTTTGATAAGCAACTAGAACATGTCACTGCGTCTTGACTTTCACCGATAGGTATAACTTAATGATAAGGAGGATTCAAGGATAAGGATAAGCGGATTCCAGAGAACAATAATTATTGCTTTTTTCCAGCCGTGGAGAACAGAAATGATTTTAAATTCAGATTACGGGGCTTGACAATAACTTTCGAATTGTAACATTGAAAATATGGCATGATGATATTATTTGCGAACACGAAACTTTACGGAAAAAAATTCTTTGTTCAAGCTAAATAATAAAAAAATAATCACGTTTTTATTTGTTAGTAACTTACCATAAACAATAGACAGAATTAGTTGAAAAAATTTTCCTTCCTTATGCCTTTTCTTCTCCTTTGTCCTGGCTTTATTATCCTTTCAAACATAAACCTTTTTTTTATATGTTTTTTCCAGCTATTTTATACATTCATTTTATTACGCTTACAAAAGTTTAAACGACTATTTACATACTTCCTACTATTACCCTTATTGACTCAAATTATATCGTACGGCGACTAAATTTCAGTAGAATAATATTCGATGATATTTTTCATCCTAAATGAAATAAGAACATGAGATCATCATTCCTCTGGCAATCTCCACTATATATATTTACATCACACATCTCAAACTTATTTTCCCAGCTTCGTACTCATCATACCACATTGCATCACATGCCGACATATATATTCTTACTGACCGACATTACGCTTCGTTAAAACATTTGCCCATTGCACACTATCAAAATGATTTGCAGATGATTCTAATCAAAGATCCATCTTACATTATATTATGATGGTTACACATCTTCATACGCTTACTACGCGGGGTGATTCGTGTAAATTTTTTCACATTATCAGAGTCCTAAATTGATGGCTTTAATGCGCCCAACTTGTCCGCTTTTGAATTAAAATTATTTTTATTAGAAATTGTTAGCAAAAATGACTTTGCTGTAGATATTTGCCTTGTTTAGTTGTTCAGGGAATGTCTTTAATTGCGTTACTTGATTGGCTCGAATTGCGTTAATGGCCAGGCAAACGACGTTGAATCAAAGTTGTCATAAACGTTCTTTGGTTGAGTCAACGTTGATTAAACGTTGTTTGCATCAACGTAGTTTAAATGGTGTAAAGGCCACACTTGGCATTAATTGACTAAAATGGCATTAAGACCTCGATTGGCATTAATTGGCTCGAATGCTTTTAAGGCCTCGATTGGCCTCAATTGGCTCAAATGGCGTTAAGGCCTCCATTGGTATTAATTGGATATTCAGGCCTCGATTGGCATTAATTGGCTCGAATGCTTTTAAGGCCTCGATTGGCCTCAATTGGCTCAAATGGCGTCAAGGCCTCGGTTGGCATTAATTAGCTCAAATGATTTAAGGCTTCACACGCCCGCAATCCCTGGGAGCGACGCTTCTGTTTCACATTCCCCTTCCTGATGCGTGCCGCGTCCGCGTGCGTGCGTCTGTCTTCGTCGGGGGGCGGCAACCCCGAGGGTTTGAGGCACATCTTCCTGCAGGTGCGTTCTCTGTTCACCTTGAAACTGACCACCATGTTATCAGACATTGACGTTGAAATAATGTTGATTAGACCATGTTTAACGCTTCGCGTACTGACTTTGACGACGGTGAATGTATCTGTTGGCAAAGGGTTATAAGTAATCAGCGCGTAATCACTATTGTTCCAATGTTATTTGCCTGAAGGGACAGCACCGACTTAATTTGCAACTCAAGCCTGACTTGTGTAAAGCTGTAACTTCATACAAAATACCGCCAATAAATTTAAAATTTATACGTTTACTGTATCCTGTAACGTAAGACTCGGAAACTAGAACAAATTCAGCACGCGTAATTGGGACAAAAAATTGCTTATCGATGCATATACCCTCTATCCATTGCTAACCATTTCAATACATGACTGTATTGAACATATCCGTTTACATGACTACTACAATCTAATATAAACGCGTATTTATTAATTTCACTGGGAAAAATAACGATGAGTTAAGTCTCTGACTACAGACTGCAGTTAAGAAATGACAGAAACCAGAACCTTCAGAATGACATGTGAGACCCTTCGGCACCGCACCTTCAACAGGTAATTTTTTATACAGGTAATTTTTTTCCATTTTGCTTCTATGAATCTGTTATATATTTGTTATGAGTAATGACGGTTCTTCCACCTCGTAAGTTTCGACTGCAAATGCAAAATATCAGGTATGTCTGCAATTTATTTTCGATAGTGCATTCAGATATTTTTGCTAAATTTCAAGTCTATGAAATCTTCTGTCCATATAAGATATTATGTTTCAAAAGAAATTTCTAAAAAGGTAGTTCATGAATATAATTTTTATGAGCTATTTTCTTAAATTTATAAAGTATATACTTTTCACTGTCATTTGCTATGTTTGATTTTTTAACAAGACTGTTGGTTATATGTTTCATTTCTTAACAAGATTATTGATTGTTTAAAACTGTTCCGCATATGTAGATACGATCAGGCTTCATTTAATTAGAATACAAACATGTGGTTTAACGCAACATTGCTAATACAGTCATATTTTCCCCCCTTTTAAGATACCAACATTTGTGTTTAAATTATTACTCGTGCTTGCGATCATGTTTCATATTTCTAGGCTACTAAAAATGTTGTTTAACACCTTATTGTCACTGAAGTCATATATCATTCTCTTATGGTACCAAAAATGCTGTTCAATTCATTACTTATTACTTCATTATTCACGTTCACCAAAAATGTTGTTCAATTCATTACTCATATTCACATTCATGTTGCATTTCTTTACGGCATTCACACCCTTGTTTATTTTATTAACTTCACGTTTAATTATGATCACATTTAATTATTTAAGCAGCCGGTGGATATGCTTCATATCCTAGCGATGCTACTACACTAGGAAAAACTAATGAGACTTTGTCCAAGTAGCGATGCACTTTTGTGGGTCATAATGACTCAGTTTGATCTAGATAGCAAAAGGATACATCAGTGATACGTGCAGAAAGTGTTAGTGTTTCACTATTCGGACAAAACGAGCTATACATTTTTTTGAGTCTTCTATAAATTTTATTGAATCTGCTATCAATTTTTTGAGTCTTATACAAATTTTTTGAGTCATCTATCAATTTTTTGAGTCTTTATAAATTTTTTTGAGTTGTCTATCATTTTTTTGAGTCTTCTATAATTTTTTTCAATCTTCTATAACTTTTGTTAGTCTTCCATAATTTTTTTGAGTCATCTATAAATTTGTTTAATCTCCTATAATTTTTAAGTCTACAATCCATATTTGTATTGCCAGGACTTCCTAGCAGTGCTAGGAGGATTCGTAGGAGCCCTCCGCATTCCTGAGAAATGGATCCCTGGAAGATTGGACATGCTCGCTAACTCGCACCACATCATGCATGTGGTGGTGGTGTGGGCGGTCTACCACCTACACCAGGGCGCAATACTAGACCTGGTCTGGCTATCCAAGAACCCGCAGTGCCCAGGTCTAATGGAACCATCCAGTTTACTATAATGCACATAAATCTCCCTCTAGACATCAAGAGACTCGTAGACTTCAAAACTTCAAATCTCCCCAAATCTAGACTCCAAGAATTTAAAAACAAAAAAAATAAATGCAAAATAAGTTCACCACGTTTTCCTTGAAGGTATGGTGAGCTTTAAAGTTCAAGTTCACCAAGATATGGTGAACAGGAAGATATGGGGATTTGAAATTCTTGGTGAATTTGCGATTTATTTAGACTAATTCATGCATGGTATAAGTACTGCTATAGAGACTCCCTCTTATCCTTGGGCTGCGTGGGAAATAGAGAGAACATACGTCACTTTCTGCGTGGTGGTTTTTTAAATAAGTTTGTTATGTATATTAACGGTGATATAAATTGTGTGCCTGTCTCTGTATTCCACGAGCCTTCTGTTGTATTAATTTCATTCACAAGAAAGTTTGTCTTCCTGTTACTCTTATTGCGGGTAATTTTTTCACTCATATTGCGGGTAATTTTTTCACTCATATTGCAATTTTCACTCATATTGCGGGTAATATTTTCACTCTTGTTGTTTTATTCGCTCTTATTGCGGATAATTTTTTCACTCATATTGCTTTTTTCACTGATATTGCGGGTAATATTTTCACTCTTATTGTTTTATTCGCTCTTATTGCGGGTAATTTTTTCCCTCCTATTGCTTTCTTCCACACTTATTGCGGATAATTATTGTAGCTAAGTAATTTGCGGTCATAAATCAATCACAGCATACAAGGGGGGCTTAAATAAGTTCGCGGAAAATAGACATCACCGAGAATTCTAGAAGAATAATATGCAAATGCATCAGAACGATCCTGTATCAATGCTTTATAACGTGTTCTCACATTAATACTGATAATAATAATAATAAAACTTCAACTTGTTCTCACATTAATACTTAAATTAATGTTACAAACGCGGTGAGCTGTTTTAAAAGCAACAACCGTTCATGCAACTTGACATGTGCCAAAATCGAGGCCAGGTCAACGTCCAATTCATGGTGGCTAAAGAACAGCTAAATCTTTGACTCTCTGGAATAAATTTATGCTGGCATGCCTCAAATAAATCAGTAACCTACTAATAGATTAGTTGTTCCAGAAACAGAAGAAATGAGACCAACGATGAACCCTACAGAGAAAGGCACCGCACATCAGTGCGAGGCCTGAATGAAAAAGATGGGCGAATAACCACCGAATCAGTAGCAGACAGCCTCAACATCTCCATGGGTTCCGCACACACAATTATGTAGGACAGTTTGGGACTGAGCTCTGCGCTCGATGGATTCCTTGGCTGTTGCACCCAGATCAGCAGGAATCAGCAGATCTTTATACGGAAATTTTGAACAAATGGGAATGTGGGATGAGAACCTTGAAATTTTTCTTGCGCGGATTGTGACTGCAGATAAAACATGGCGCTACCATTACAATCCCGAGGACAAACTCTATCGAAACAGTGGCTGTTCAGGGGAGGAAGCGGGTCCGTCATAGCAAAATCTGAGCGTTCGGGAGGGAAGGTTATGGTCATGGTCGTCTGGGATACAGAGGGGATCTTGTTAATTGATATGCTAAAGAAGAAGACAAATATTACCGCTGTTTTATATAAAGATATTTTGAGGAAATTTTTCTTGAAAATCGCTGAAAAAAGCGTCGGAAAGCAGGATCGGCGCATCCTCTTTCACGACTTCAATGCAGCCGCGCATTACGCATGACAAACTGAAGCTGCGCTGCGCGAATTTCGATAAGAAATCAATTGGCGTCCACCTCATAGAACTGACTTAGCCCCGTCCGACTTCTTTTTATTTAAAAACATGAAAAAAATCGCAAAAATGTACCCAGTTTCCATCACTTGAAGCAGCAAAAAAGCTGCCAAAACATGGCTCATATCGCATGACTCTCAATTTTGCAAAGATGGACTTTATGGCCGGTATCAGCGTTCACAAGAATGCATAGACCGAGATAGAGCATATGTATAAAAATAAACGTTACGACTTTGACAGTATTTTTAAATTGTTGTTTTTCCACGAACTTTTTGAAGCCCTCTCGTATAACTGTGTTTATTATCGTTAGTGTTGCTATTGCTATAGCTCACTCCCTATTCATCCTAATTTGTAAATTTTTAAGTACATGGAATCAGTGATTATCGTTGAAAGTTTCACTCCTTCTTTTCGTTCTTGTCTTCAACTCATTAGGATCGTTCGTTTATATTATTTTTGTATTGCTTTAGCTGAACTCTCAATTGTGTAAATTCATTTCCATTGTGGGTAAAAATCTTCTGGTTGTACAGTTTATTCTAAGAGAAAATTGAATTGTGGATACAGGCGTTAAGATTTGGTTCAAAGCTTCTTAAATTATCTAGAAAATGACATAAATCGGTTTTCATATTTAGTTTTTGCTAAAGTTTAAAAATAACCGTACTTATTGGTAAAATATTCGTAGAAGAAGTAAAGCATTAGACATATAAATAAAACACTGTATGCTACGGAACCGAAATGTTATTTTTTAATGTAAGTTACAGGGTTTCATCATTTTCAATGTGTTACATCCATATTTGATTATAAGCACAAGAGTCTGTAAATTACTTATTGAGAGGAAGTTTGAAGCGAAACTTGGATTTGAAGTTCCTGATGATATCGATGTCATAATACTCTTAATTCCAACTACTTATTAATACTCAGTGATACTCTTCTCTGTGTAATTGACGACTAGCCACTATTCTGATCTAGTCACTAGAAAGGTAGACTTCTAGTAGATCTCTTCACTAGTAGGATAGACTTCTCTAGAATTAACATGAACAATTTCTATTCGAGATTAGAACGTTATCGCTTCTCAGCTTGTGCCTCGCGCAGTGACCGTACTGACTACATCGTGTCTTTTATTTCCTGAAACATTTTCCAGACCATCCAGACCAATTTTTGCTATCCAAGATTATTTTATTTCTGAAAACAACACAAAATAGGCAAAGGCAATGTTTTTTTAGTAGGCAAAGTTTTTTTAGTCGGCATTGTAAAAGAAATAATGTCTACTTAATTAATAAATCCTGATAAAAATATTCAATTTTTTCAATTTAGTTTAATCAGCATCTTAGTACATGCATCGAAGGGATCATTACATAAAAATTAAAATAAGAACATAGTAATTTACTTAAGACTATTACTTTGCTTATTGAAAATACAAAGAAAAAAGATTTGTATATTTTGGCCTCGTATTTTCGTGACAGAAATCACTCTGAATTAAAGGATCTCATTAAAAATATCATTCATTAATTTTTCAATCCATATTAATTTATAAAAGCTACATTTATTTATCCATCTCATAATCCAAACACAGCCAGGAAATTCTAAGCTTTTGTTGGTTAAAAATATACATTTTTTCAAAGCCACTATGGTGAAGTGAAGGCATTCTGTCGGTTCGAGATCAGTTTTGTAATATAAAACGTTATGTTGTGTTAATTTTTGCTATGTGAACACGAAGGTAAAACGGCACTTTTTTAGCTTTCTGGTCTCAGCGATATGCCTAAATGTAAGGCTAATAATAACATTCAGATATCAGTTCATACAGCATTTGTGTGTGGTTCATACAGCATTTGTGTGTGGTTCATACAGCATTGGTGCATGGTTCATACAGCACAGATTCATTTACTTTGCCAAGACAAGGCTATTGGTGATTGAACTTTTCAGAAACTTTGGCCAAAATCAAGATTCTAAGAATCAATCTAAAATAAATCCCGGTTAATTACAATGTCTGAAAAATTTTATTGTTCACCTTGGTTTCTTCAATAACGTCCAATGCATTGTGGTCGACGTCACAATTGCTGTTACAATAGACACAAGTCACAAACCAGCCTGTCCTCCTGACTCCTGTCACAAACCAGCCTATCCTCCCGACTTCTGTCACAAACCAGCCTGCCCTCCCGACTTCTGTCACAAACCAGCCTGTCCTCCCGACTTCTGTCACAAACCAGCCTGTCCTCCCGACTTCTGTCACAAACCAGCCTGTCTTCCCTGACCAGAACGAACATGAGTCATAACATTTTTCGAGAAGTTCAAAGCCTGTGCATGTTTGTATTTTTTATTTGTTTCGCAGAAATAATGTTTTGCTATGCATTAATTTTTTGGGTATGTATTATTTTTCACGCGGTTACCACTTTGTCAGTGTAAATATGGTGAATTTATGACTCATTCAGAAGTAAATAGGCGTTCAAGAAGCCATTTCCATTCATCGTTATGTTGGGTAATAATATAATTCTTATTATTACATTAGTATGCTCGGTCAGCCATATATTATAATCCTCGTTTTTCGCTCACGACATTTGTAAACGTTACTTTAATAACGTATTTGCGCTAATAGAGTCGCCGTACAACTTTCTATATCATGTCATTATCTTCTAATGCATAGTTTGTTACATTGCTTGTAGCGAGTGTTACTTAGCAAATCTGTTGAATTAGTAAGTCTACAGCCAACTATTTAGTAGTTGCCTAGCTACATCTCAACAGACATTTGACGTTAGTTAAAGTAACGTTGATTTAACGATATTTCTACGAAATAGAATCGTTATCAGCGTTGTTTCAACACGTCATTTGCCGAAAGGGATATATATATGACAACTGGGAGTGGCTAAAACCTGCACGAAACTATCATCCGAGTAATGTACAAGCCTACGTTGTGATTATACCGTCAACTTATAATCTAATTTATTGGAACATTCCATACGAATAACAGACAAATGATTATAAGAACATGTTGATTCTTCTATATGTTAAAAAATTCACTTATTAACCAAACTAGCGAGCTCTTTTTAGCGAAGTCTGCTGAAAAGGCCTAGTAAAAGCAATCCTAATGCACCACATATGCCTATTTAAACAGGTATTAACGTTATTCGTTCAGCATATCTATAGAATGCTTATTTAAAAGATAAATGCTCTCAAGTCCCACACGTTGACGCACTACTTATGAGCTGTCCGTATTACATAGAATATTGTTGTTGTCAATGCAGTAAAAGTTTAAATAGTCAAGTTATACTCGTAGTGTTCACCAAGAATTTCCTTAGTAAAGAACCCAGCTGAAATGTAGATCTTTTAGATAAGCTTTGCTTCACAACATTCAAGTTAACCCCAACGTTATTTGGATGTCGTTATAGTTTTACATTTCTGAACGCTCATTACATTCATGCATCTAGTTGCAGAAATTTCTGTATATATAGGAATGTTAAATGCGATTACAATGCTTTTTAATAAACTTCAATTTATTTTCTCTTCAGGTATGAATAAAAGTGTATACAATTTGAAAGTTATTTCTTCAATCGTGTACTCAGACAAATTAATGTGTCATAACGACCAAATTGTGACCCGTTATGAGTCACAGCACGAGAACATAGCCCTGGGATACCCTAGTTCTTAGGTGAGTGTGACCAACACATCAGCAGGAAAGTCTGTCGATAGTTGGAATTTGACCCAATCTTTTCTCTGAGTGTAAGATTTGAGGATATTGTATGAGCGTGTCTCCTAAGAGCAACAATGGGTGTCTTATAGGGACCTTGTGACCTTATGACCTTATGATGAGTTTAGGACGTCGTAGTCCACGGTCACGCTGATGCGCCGCCTTCGTCGTCCTCCGTCTCCGAGTCGTCGTCGGATGTAAAGTTGGACGTGTTCCGTCTATTTGCCCTCATTTGGGCACGCTGATGCAAGATGCTGTTGCTTGTCACTTGCTGGGGGTGGTTTCCCATTACTGGACAATCCGGGATCTTTCTCAACCACTTGTCCAGTTGTCTCTTGAATGTTGCAAGGGTGAACTCCCTTCCTCTCAGCGCTTTTGGCAAGGCATTAAAGAGCCTCGGTCCTACCACGGACAGTGATCCCTCACGAAGAGTCTGTACTCTGGCCGCGGCTCGGTTATTAAATGGGGGAATCCTGCACAGTCTCCCCCTTCTTTCGTTGTAATATGTCCTTATTTTGGAGGTCTCACTCTCAAAGTTGGGAGCCAGTCCGTTTATCATCTTCCAAGTCTACAGTATGATATACCTTTCTCTTCTTCTCTCCAGTGAGTACAGTTCCAGGTGTTTCAGCCTTCCCCAGTAGTTCAGGTTCCCCAGGGGTAACAATGTCATTGTTACTTTATAAATTTATATTGAGAGATGAGTGAGCAGTATTAATGAAAAATGTGAGATTGTTTCATTGCATGAAAATGGGGAACTGGAAAACTCTCGATGAATTAGCTTTTTCTTGCCTTTTTTTATTTAACTACGCGGTAATTTACATAGACATTTGTTAAGAGATTTTTATAATGAACATCTCGTCTTAATATTAAAATCTGCAGATGTATGCATCACGAATTCCTGTTAATATCAATTAAATCGGAGTTGAAGAAAAAATATCGCAATAAAATGCAATATTGAGCGTCTTTCGGTAATAATAAGCCCATTTTTCTGGATTGTAATAACAATACATAATAATAAGCCCATTATTATGTATTGTAATAACAGTGCATAATAATAACCATTTCTCCATCACTATAACCATTGATTGCTGAACAACTTAACCATCATCACGATCACATTTATTAACCCAGTAATGGTTGACGTCTCAACTTGCATCATTAAATGAACATCGTCGTGTTTACTGCTATAATCTATAATTATTTACCAGGAAAAAAATTTACTGATCCGATTGATTTTTTACTTACATTTGGACGTTGACTTTCCAGGAATTTAAAAGCAAAGAAAATAGCCAAAAATTTCACCATTTCTTATAAGAGAAAACGTTTCGGAGTCCAGCTCCATCGTCAGTTCAAAACCTAGAACACAGGTACAAGCTACGTTTTCTATAAAGATATGAATTTTTGTGGACTTTTCTTTGCTTTTAAATTCTTAGGTACAAGCAATTAGTAACCTAAAATTCACACCTAAATGTGAATTTTAGGCTACTAATTGCTTGTACCTGTGTTCTAGGTTTTGAACTGACGATGGAGCTGGACTCCGAAACGTTTTCTCTTATAAGAAATGGTGAAATTTTTGGCTATTTTCTTTGCTTTTAAATTCCTGGTAAATTTGCGACTTAAGCAGCCAAGTGATTTTAATACTTATATCCGATCTAAAGACGTTGACTTTTTCATAGTCAAGAATGTGATAGCATTTTTGAAGGATAAAAGTTCTTACCATGAAATAACTTCTCCCGTGAGTGAATGCACGAAGTTTAGAACACCTATTTTCATTTTAAATTCGTATTGATTATCGAATTTCTAATTGATACGGTGGCGAAATTCAGAAAAGTATTACCAGTTGTGATGCCGGCACCAATTGCCAGCCGTCGGTGCTTCTGCGATGATTTTCAATAGGGGATCTCGGGCCTTAGGCTGCATAATTGTACGGCAGCGGAAATTGTTTTAAGAAATATTTTATTCAATACTTTTTTTGATGTGTCCTAAGTAGTAAGCAAGCCATAAGCGTGCGATCAATTAATAATTCAACTTCTAAGCTGTTGGCTGGCCAAAGCTCGACTAAGTCACGACATTAAATCATGATCTGTACTTTTGTTAGGCTATTATTGATGATATTATTGATAGTCTTACAAACATTTTTTATCTTCCCATGGTTTATCTATTGGTGAAAAACTAGAAATTTTTATGATAATTCGTACAGAGTGTTCATTGCACGACGTATATCAGAGGTGAAGAGGGGCTTTTTAATTATGCATCGAATATTCAGAAGTATTATTTGTCTATAAATCAATAGACTTTACCGTAGCCAAGGTTAAATAAGTAAAATTACAGGTAGTGTGGAACTAAATATCCGGAGACAATTATGGAACGTCCAGAAATAGTCCTAAATTATAGCAAAATAACTACAATAAATTCTGTTTGATTAAATATCCCTGATTGAGATGTCTTTTTTTATTGCTCTATAACTCCCGAAAAGTTTACAGTGAATTAAAATGATTTCTGCGGTCCTGATTGGCATTAAGAAAATTAGCAAGGATTGTTTTAGTTTATCCTTCAAGCAGGACTCACGAGTATAAATATCGTTATCAGTACCCCAGGTCTATTATCAGTATTGTAGATCAACTGACTGTAGGATAATTCTTGTTATAATTGAAGAAGAAACCCGTAAATTCGCTGCGTATAGTATAAGCGCAAAGGGTGGTGGCTATGAAAGTAGTCAAGGAAATTGACCTTCAACTCTTTTATTTAGAGACATTTATATATTCCAGTGACTTTAAGCACTAAGTAGTACAATGCTGGTTAATTTCCATGATCGATTACTCATCAGGATGTTTTGTCAGCGTTATAGCATGGAAAGTCCTTCTATTTATACATGTATAGCCTGAACTCCATGCACTGTATAAGAGCGGCATTCTGAATCAACCTCGTTAATGTCACTCATTAAAAGATGCCTACAACTTCTGTTTGCATATTATTATCCTTTCAAGCTTATTGCGATTCTTGAATTTCACCAAAGTTCCTAAGTTCCATGTCATATGCCTTTAAAAATAATTTCAACAGTTGTAGGGCAAATTTATTTACAATTTGTCCGTGATTTTATATGTATATAATTGTATATCCATGGTCTCTTCCTTAACAAATTTAAGCCTCTACATTGAAATAAAATTGAGTATTAAGCACTTTTCAGATATGTTGATTCAAACATCAACTACGCTCTACTCATTTTTAAATATATGGGTGGCAGGGCGCTAGAAGGAACTTCTTAGTCATGGTTGTTCTTTTGTGTTACAATTGGAATAGTTGAATAGGTTCTTTCTAGTCAAGGAACTATATTGAATAAATGTACTTCACTAGTTTGCTTGTTACTTCGTTTGACCCATCAGCCAACACGTCCGGTCGTAGGGGCGAGGGAGAACAGAAGCTCAACATCGGCTGCATCAACTGTAACATTAAAAACATTCTTTAACATAGCATCTACTATCTTCAGTAAAAGGACGCAAATGAAGTTGGAATAGCTTCAATAGTTTCGATAACTGATTTCAATGAGGTAGATACATAAAATTCCACTGTTTATTATCAGAAAAATTCAAGATCAATTTTTGGCTTCCGTCTTGCAATTTTTTACCCTTACATGAAATTTTCTGGAGGATTAATTGGAGTGACCTTACCATTGGTAGACACTGAATGCCGTGGCTCCAGATAATTTGGAAATCTATTCTGAAAATGCTGAAAATTTTATTTTTTTCAAGTATAATGCGTAGTGATGGTTGTTGTTGTTTCTGAAGGATGATGCAGACGAACCAAAGGTCGAAGAGTGTAGCAAAGTAACACACACAATAGCTGATGTCACACGCACAAGAGTTTCTAAATCTAATCTTGTGCATTGTCCAGCAGCTGTAATGTGGTTACAAACATACTTCTTCTGAGTTCTTGACAGCTCCACTGAATTCGGGAACTCAAATTCCCGAATTCAGCAATGTCACAAAATTCAAAATTTTATGACATTGCTGTAGTTGAGGAAATTCCTTCGGCGCTCTATCCTGGTTTTCCTCTTGTATTCGGTTGTGAAGATTTCTGTTGATGCCCGAGATATCCATGGGTCCTCTTCGACTGGCCATCACACCACACATATGCTTAGAACGAAATACAGTTTCGCAGAACAGATCTCGCCCTGCGCCACGAGTAAAGATGTAGCTGCAGGTCCATTGTTTAAGAAACCTCCGCCGGGGCTGCATGAGGACTTCAGCAAAAGGATAACAGAAAGCAAGTGCTTGCACCTACAGACTTCAGGTGCCTGCCACGAGTGAAGGTTTAGCTGCAGGTCCCTTGTTTATGTAGCCCCAGATGGACCTACAAGAGGGCTTCAGTAAGAGGATAACAGAGAGCACTTCCACCTCCAGACTTCAGGTGCTTCCCGGGCTTCCTTGTCGCCGCTCGCGCGCTTGTCGGACAGCTGGAAGCCGGACGATGTCTCCATCTCGACTGCGTACTTCTGGCCCAATACTGCACTCTGGAAAATGTAATTGAATATGAATGTTTGGTCTTATGCTCCAAAAACATGACGAAGCTTTACTCTTTAAGATTTTAGAATCCCGTATGGGATTCTAAATAGAGTCCCAAGATAGACGACGTTTGCTACGATGATTGCGGTGAACCCTGGATAGTATTCGCCGGTCCAGCAGTTTTAGCCTATGTCCTGTATAGAGCTGGTCTCCATCCAGTACGATCCTGGTCTTGACTCTGGAATATAAGACAAGGCAACCTTAAAGAGGCAATCGATATGGGACGGAAGCGCGTTCAGGAAGTGACGGAAAGTAAGGATACCTAAGAGGAATAAGCACTCCGTTACCTTGATGGACTAATGTTTGTACATAGAATGTTATAATTAGTATAGGCTGGCTGAATTTATTTCTTTAAGCAGGTTTCATTGAAAACCAGGGAATTTGTTTATTAACAATTTTCTTTATAGTTATTTCAATGTATCGAACGATATTTTTCGTTTGCACTGGTCAGTCGAAAATTATGGAACCTAATAAACATTTTTATTTCATTAACAACGTTTCGAATGTATCAATCTTTCATTATCAAGTTAATAGACGCATTAAGTGATGAAATTTGGATCGACATAAGTACAAAATCATGTAACTATGGTACTACTCACAAATCAATTTGGTTAAAAATAATTGCCAAATGACAGATATATGAAGATGATCAAGAATCAAAGCACCAAAAATCACTCCGGAAACGGTCTCAAGGTTCTGACAGATCCAGTAGTATGAAGGTTGATGGCTGGGGTCCTATCCTTAATGATGAGGGCCTCAGCTATCATGAGTTGGTTGGCGTCGGGGCATCGCATGACGACGCTGGTGCACTCCTCCAGCACCGTACGGGTGATGGTCTCGTTGTGGGCTTCCATCAGGTGGTTCTTTGGTCCACCAGACTGAAGGTGGCACGTGAGACGTCGGCTTAATGTCGTAGTTGTGAGCCGATGTAGTCCATATTGGGGAGAAGTCTACAACCTTCTCTGTTGTAGGAAAACTTATGGAATGTTATAAGTAGAGTGTATTAATTATTCATTAGAAAATTTCCCTCATGGATGATTAAAAATAAGTAAAAATCTGACTTTAAAAATGCGTGCATTCGTTGTCCCCTCTAATAAGCGCCACCACTATATAGGTTTGTGTTCGGCTTACTAACACTAATTCCTGTATACAATTAATGACATAATAATTAACAATGAACAATGATTTTAAACATTACTTATTCGTTGATATATAAATTGAGTTAGCAGGAAAGAGCGATTCAAATTTCAAGTGTAAGTTCTACAGTTTGGAGAATGACCAAAACGATATTTAAAGTTTTGAAAATATTGCAAAGTTCTCTTTGCATTTCACGTTAGCGTAAATAAATTATTTATTACAATAATAATTAATTACAATAATATTTAATAATTACAATAATAATTATTATTATTATTGTAAATTATTGAAACGGTGAATTTGCTCTTACAGTTATTAGTGCTACTGCTGCCAATGCTAAAGCAACTGTAACTAAATTCTGCCTCTACACTCTTAGCTGTGACTGTAACATCTGTTTAATGTTAGCAACTACTATAACAGCTGCTACTACAAATAAAGCTGCCATGAAGGAGAAGTGTGACAACTACAGCAGCAGTCTTGGTTGTTGCTACATGTAACGACCGCTCTATAGCGACAGCTACAACTATAGTTGCCGATATGCAGCTACAGCTACAGCTGCTGCTACTGCTGCTGCTACTGCTGCTGCTACAGCTACCACTACAACAGCAGCAGCTGCTACAGCTACCACTACAACAGCAGCTGCTGCTACAGCTACCACTACAACAGCAGTTGCTGCTACAGCTACCACTACAACAGCAGTTGCTGCTACAGCTACCACTACAACAGCAGCTGCTGCTACAGCTACCACTACAACAGCAGCTGCTGCTACAGCTACCACTACAACAGCAGCTGCTGCTACAGCTACCACTACAACAGCAGCTGCTGCAACAGCTACCACTACAACAGCAGCTGCTGC